>NW_028283599.1:900000-1047500 GCF_059441095.1 Idiotropiscis lumnitzeri | reverse complement strand
TATTTAGAACCTCATAATCAGCGTTGTTTTATTGCCAAAAAGTGCAATGCCACTCCCACAACTTTTCACGAAAAAGGATGAATTTCGTATTGTGACATCCTCATGGCCGAAACAGTCCTCCGAGCATATATGAGGGCGACCTTGTTGAGTTGCACGGAGAAAAACATCCAAGAAAATAACTTGTATTAGCTTTTACCAGTTGGTGGCGCTACTACTACGATGAAAAATAAGTTGGTAGATGTCTTCAGGGCTGAAGTATCCTCAAATGTGTACAACTTCGAGAAGATAGGATCATCTGAGTCATGTTGCCGGAGCTTTTGTTGCCACAGAGTACAATCTGACTTTTCAGCACCGTAATAGCCACGCCTTTTGCCAAAACGTCACAAAATTCGGCAGAGAGTAAGATCATTGTCTTGAGTCTTTTCTGACTAATTTTCAGTCAGATTCGTCAAAAGGGCACCGTGCAGTATGTGAAAATTAAAATAAAAACACATTTTTGATTCCACTTGGCGGCGCTGTGTGTATAACAAAATAATAACATTAAGATGTCTTCAGGTCGGGACGTTTTATTTACAGGTGAAGGTTTGGATTTTTAGGAGCATGTGCAGGGGAGTTATTAAGCATTCATTTATTTGTATTAGGTTCATTTTGTCTTCTTATTATTGATATTTGACTGATTCATTAAAAGCAGACAATTATGTTTTAGGTTAATTTTTTACCTGACATGTTTCGGCGAGTCTTTCGCCTTCTTCAGAGTGTCGCATGATGGTGTCTTGAGACCCGTCTTTATCAGCTGATGTTCCATGAGGGTGTGACTTACCTGTCAAAAAAATTAAAAATCAGAGCAGTAAAAGAACAAGCACAACATGAACATTACAAATCAGCAATCACTGACCACTGCAAAAGGGAAAACCACATCATGGACCGGGAGAAGGGCAGGGTCATCCGCACCGAAGAGAACAAACAACAGCGCTGGATCAGAGAGGCCATTGAGATCTGCAAGCGAGGCATAAAAACCATGAACAGAGACAAGGGAGCCTTCATCCTCTCTACCACCTGGAGCAGCATCTTGGCGGAGTGAACGGACAGCGGGGGGCGTGACTTGCCTTCATTCTTGTGAATGGTAAGTCACGCCCTCATGGAACATCAGCTGATAAAGACGGGCCACAAGACACCATCATGTGACACTCTGAAGAAGGCGAAAGACTTTCGTATTGTGACATCCTCAAGGCTTAAACACTCATCCGAGCAAATATAAGGTAGATTTTGTTAACCTGCCCGGAGAAAAACATCAACGAAAATAATTTGTATTTGTTTTAACCAGTTGGTGGCGCTACCACTGCGATCAAAAATAAGTTGGCAGCCGTCTTCAGGGCCTGAATATCCTCAAATGTGAAAAATTTCAAGAAGATGGATCATCTGAATCATTGTGCAGGAACTTTTGTTGCCACGGAGAATAATCAGACTCTGCGGCACCGTAATAGCCACGCCCTTCGAAGGAAAGTCACAAAAATAGGGATAGAGTAAGATCAATGTCTTGAGTCTTTTCTAGCCAATTTTCAATCGGATTCGTTAAAAGGGCACCGTGCAGTACGTCAAAATGTAAAAAATGATATTGATTGGCGCAAGGTGTATAACTGAATATAAACATATAGATGTTTTCAGGTACCGACTCTTTATGTACATGTGAAGTTTTGGATTTTTAGCAGCATGTGCAAGAGAGTTATAAAGCATTTTGTCCATTGCGGCGAAGGAAATCTTAAGTGAAAACTTCGAAGCCCCGCCCCCGTTCATATAGTATTTCGGAAACAAAAAATTTTAGCCCCAGTGTTTGTCCCAGGTCTTAAGATGCTACAGACAGAATTTTAAGGCAATCAGATGAAGCCTTTAGGATCAGGGTGCAAAAGAATGACCCCTGTAAACATGCAAAAAAGGGCAAAAGTCGGACTTTCAAAAATTCATAACTCACTTCCTGTTCATATTAGACGTTAAAATATCAAATTTTTCGCCATGCCCGATGAGACTGCCAAGTTTGGTGAATTTTTGTGCATGTTTCGGGGGTCAAAAATGCGATCGAACAATCGGAAAAATAATAATAAGAATAATTTCTACAAAAACAATAGGGACTTCGCAGCGGTCGCTGCTCAGGCCCTAATAATAATAATAATAATAATAATAAAAGTAATAATATTTTCTACAAAAACAATAGGGACCTCGCAGCCGTCGCAGCTCGGGCCCTAATAACAATAGGGACCTCGCAGCGGTCACTGCTCGGGCCCTAATAATAATAATAATAATAATTTCCACAAAAACAATGGGGACCTCGTAGCGGTCGCTGCTCGGGCCCTAATAATAATTTCTACATAAACAATAGGGACCTCGCCGCGGTCGCTGCTCGGGCCCCAATAATAATTTCTACACAAAGTCCATTGTGGTGACCCGCCCCCTTTTAAGTAAATTCAAAATGGCCGACTTCCTGTAAAACCTATCTCATTGCTCCAAGAGACTTTTTTGTAGGTCTTGGTCTTATACATACAGTGAACCCTCGCTACTTCGCGGTTCACCTTTCGCGGGTTCAGTGCTTCGCGGGTATAAAAAATATTCGGGGGCATTGTAGTTTCGCCGAGCGGCACGACGGGGCGCTGGAGCGGTTAGACGGCCGGCGTGCGCCGAAGAAGAGCGTGGGCGAAGAGGAGAGTGGACGAAGAAGAGCACGTTCCCCCGGACACGATCGGTGGCGACGTTTCGCGCGGTTCGGACCGTACCAGAGCTCCGGCCGGCGTGCGTGGCAGTTAAGCCGTAGAGGAGCACCTTCCCCGGGCACGGGCGGTGCCAAGCGGCCCCTAAGTTTAACCGAATGGAAGCTCCGGAGGAGGAGGGCATGCTCGCGACACAGTAAGCCGAAGAGGAGCACCTTCCCCGGGCACGGGCGGTGCCAAGCGGCCCCTAAGTTTAACCGAATGGAAGCTCCGGGGGAGGAGGGTGGGCGTGTGTCACAGTTAAGCCGAATCGGAGCACCTCTTCCGCGCACGAGCGGAGCGCGAAGCTGTCAGTTATGAATGAATAAATGAATAAATAAATAAATAAATAAAGAATGGCACCTTTCATTTCACAGGGCACACCGGACGGCGTACCAGCAGGTAAAAGTCAGAGTAATTAAATAAATTAAAAAAGAATGGCTGGGAAATAAAAAAATAATACGTTTGAATAATAATTTGGTTTTTTTGTTATAACATGAATTTCACTCTCTCTCTCTCTCCCCGTATATAAATATATATATATATATATATTTATATATTTATTATATATATTGTATATTTTTTTAAGCATTTTTGAAGGTGCGCCGCTACTTCGCGGATTTTCAGTTTTCGCGGGTGGTCTCTGTCCCCATTAACCGCGATTACCGAGGGTTCACTGTACTCCATAAAATTTACAAAAAGCGAGGTGAAACACTCAACCAGGGCTGCTTTTTTTAACATTTCTCGAGGGCCATGGCGAGCCATTTCAAAAAAGCTGCACAACTAACGTATAAAATATTGATAAATTTGCTCGGCCTGATGTGTGTGTAAAGTTTCACGAGTTGTCGTTCATATTTAGAACCTCATAATCAGCGTTGTTTTATTGCCGAACAGTGCAATGCCACTCCCACAACTTGACACGAAAAAGGACGAATTTCGTATTGTGACATCCTCATGGCCGAAACAGTCATCCGAGCATATATGAGGGCGGCCTTGTTGAGTTGCACGGAGAAAAACATCCAAGAAAATAACTTGTATTAGCTTTTACCAGTTGGTGGCGCTACTACTACGATGAAAAATAAGTTGGTAGATGTCTTCAGGGCTGAAGTATCCTCAAATGTGTACAACTTCGAGAAGATAGGATCATCTGAGTCATGTTGCCGGAGCTTTTGTTGCCACAGAGTACAATCTGACTTTTCAGCACCGTAATAGCCACGCCTTTTGCCAAAACGTCACAAAATTCGGCAGAGAGTAAGATCATTGTCTTGAGTCTTTTCTGACTAATTTTCAGTCGGATTCGTCAAAAGGGCACCGTGCAGGATGTGAAAATTAAAATAAAAACACATTTTTGATTCCACTTGGCGGCGCTGTGTGTATAACAAAATAATAACATTAAGATGTCTTCAGGTCGGGACGTTTCATTTACAGGTGAAGGTTTGGATTTTCAGGAGCATGTGCAGGGGAGTTATTAAGCATTCATTTATTTGTATTAGGTTCATTTTGTCTTCTTATTATTGATATTTGACTGATTCATTAAAAGCAGACAATTATGTTTTAGGTTAATGTGACGGTTCGGGTCGGGGAGGAGGGCGTGGCAGTTCTGCTTGTTTACAGATTCGCGATCCACCCAGCCAGGCCCTCCTCCGGAGAAAGTGGGCGTCGGCTCCGGCGCACCTGCAGCTCGTTGCCGGCAATCAGCGCCGGCTTAAGAACCAGCCACGCCAGGAGTCCGACGCCGGATTATCTCGTCACCTCACGTGGTACTGGCTCATGTCTCGTCCTGTTTCCCGATCGCCTGACTCGTCGTGCTCTCGTGCCTGCTTGACCCCTGCTCTTCCGTTTCCCCCCTCTAGCCGACCTGAACCCGTCTGGTCCCGCTCCGCACGCCAGCGCCTCCGAGATCCTGCCCGGCAAGCATCCCGCCAGCGCTCTCCGCTCCGCCGTGCTTCCCGCTACCACGCCAGCCCGACTTCGCCTCCCGGCGCGCCCCGCTCGGCCGCCCCCTCGTCCGTGCCACCCGGCACTTGCCCGTCGGCTTCATTCAACGCTGTCCCTGACGACGCCTGCCTAGTGGTGGACTCTCTCCAGCTCGCCTCCCCACTCCAGCCTTCAATAAACCCTGTTACCCCCTCACCTGTCGCCTTTGGGTCCTCCTTCCTTCCCACACGGTTCATAGAACCGCGACAGAATAATCCGGCCAAGTTAATGGACCCCGCGACCACGGACCCCCTGGGAGAAGCGCTTGCCCAACAGGGCAGCGTGCTCGAGCGCCATGATCGGATGCTGCAGGAAGTTCCGGGCTCCCTCCAGGCCATCCAACACCAGCTCTCGCACCTCTCTAACCAGGTGGGTTCACTCGCTCCCCCCCCCAACCTCCCCAGGGACGCGACCCTGGCTCCCCCGGCCGCCGCATTGCATTATGCGGGCGGTCGAGAGCCCCACGTTCCTACTCCCGAACCCTACTCCGGGGACTTGGGCTCGTGTAGCCAATTCTTGCTCAGCACCTCCCTGGTTTTCGACCTTCAGCCCCACAGTTACGCTACCGAGCGGGCCAGGATCGCCTATACCATCAACTTGCTTCGCGGCCGCGCCGCCAAGTGGGCAACCGCATTGTGGGAGGCGGCGTCACCGGTGATGTCTACTTACGCGGATTTCAGCCAGGAGTTACGCCGTGTCTTCGACCACCCGGTGCAGGGGCGCGAGGCGTCCCGCCGGCTCCTCTCCCTCCGACAGGGTTCCCGCTCCGCGGCCGACTTCTCGGTGGAATTCCGCATCCTGGCCCACGAGAGCCGTTGGAACGAGCCGGCTCTCCGCGAGGCGTTTCTCAACGGGCTGACCGACGCCCTCAAGGACGAGCTGGCGATCCGTGACGAAACCACGACTCTTGAAGAATTAATCGCCCTGGCCATCAAGGTGGACCACCGTTTGCGGGACCGGCAGGCCGATCGGTTCCGACGCCCCTCCAGAGTCGCCGCCCGGGCAGCCATTCCCCGACCCGAGGTTCGCTCGCCATCGCCAGTTCAGCTATCCACCGGCGCGGAGGAGCCTATGCAGGTAGGAAGAACTACTCTGGACCCTCTGGAGCGCCAGCGCCGTCGGTCCCATCAGCTCTGCCTGTATTGCGGCCTCCCCGGCCACTTCTTGATCCACTGTCCCAGTAAACCAAAAGAGCAGGCTCGTCGCTGAGGGAGAGCCCAACGCCGAGCCTGCTGGTATCCGCTTCTGGCTCTTCTTCCCGGATGTCCATCTCCGCCCGGCTGCTGGGTCAACACACCCCCCGCTCGGTCACCGCGCTGGTCGACTCGGGGGCCGACGGCAGCTTCTTGGACCTGACCCTTGCCCGCCAGCTCGGCATCACCATGGAACCCATTCTGTCCCCCCGAAGGGTGGTCGCGCTGGACGGGCATCTCATCGCCCGGGTCTCCCAACAGACCGCTCCCCTGACCCTCATCGTCTCGGGTAATCACCGGGAGTCCATCAGATTTTTTCTGATCCACTCTCCCCAGGTCCCCCTGGTCTTAGGTTTCCCCTGGCTCCAGACCCACAACCCCGCCATCGATTGGAGGAGGTGCGTGCTGACCGGATGGAGTGAGTTCTGCCACTCCCACTGCCTGCGTTCAGCGGATCCGGCCCCTTCCTCTACGCTCCCCCCCCCCCCCTCCACCTGACGTCTCCTCCGTCCCCCCGGACTACCACGACCTGGCGCAGGTCTTCAGCAAGGACCTTGCCCGTACCCTTCCCCCCCATCGTCCGTACGACTGCGCCATCGACCTCCTCCCGGGGGCCCCCCTGCCCAACACCCGCCTATACAACATCTCCAGGCCAGAGAAGGAGTCCATGGAGACGTACATCCGTGAGTCGCTTGCGACCGGTCTCATCCGCCCCTCGTCTTCTCCTCTGGGCGCGGGCTTCTTTTTTGTGAAAAAGAAGGACGCCTCGCTCCGCCCCTGCATCGACTTCAAACCCCTAAACCAGATAACTGTCAAAAACAAGTCTTCGCTCCCCCTCATCGACCCGTCGTTCGAACCTCTATGTGAGGCCCAGATTTTCTCAAAGTTGGACTTACGAAATGCGTACCACCTGGTCCGCATCAGGGAGGGGGACGAGTGGAAGACGGCGTTCAACACACCATTGGGGCACTTCGAGTATCTGGTGATGCCTTTCGGACTTACCAACGCCCCCGCCGTCTTCCAGGCCCTCATGACAGACGTTTTCCGCGACATGCTCAACCGGTTCGTGTTCATATATCTCGACGACATCCTCATATTCTCCCGCTCTCTCGCAGATCACCGCCGGCATGTCCGACTGGTCCTCCAGCGCCTCCTGGAGAACCGCCTCTACGTGAAGCCCGAGAAATGCGAGTTCCACGTCCCTTCGGTGCCCTTCCTGGGCTATATCATCGCCCGGGGGCAACTTCGTCCCGACCCGGCCAAGATCCAGGCCGTGGCGGAGTGGCCCCAGCCCACCACCCGGAAGGAG
The DNA here is from genome assembly GCF_059441095.1 of Idiotropiscis lumnitzeri. Taxonomy (NCBI): domain Eukaryota; kingdom Metazoa; phylum Chordata; class Actinopteri; order Syngnathiformes; family Syngnathidae; genus Idiotropiscis; species Idiotropiscis lumnitzeri. The sequence continues at coordinate 1,040,283 of NW_028283599.1, read as the reverse complement.
CTTCAACGTTTTCTCGGATTCGCAAATTTCTACCGCCGTTTCATCCGGGACTACAGTAAGGTCGCCAGTCCACTCACCGCGCTTACGTCCACAGCCACCACATTCCAGTGGACCCCGGCGGCCGCCCAGGCCTTCACCCACCTGAAGAAGGCCTTCACCAGCGCCCCCGTACTCCGGCACCCAGACCCCGCTCTCCAGTTCATCGTGGAGGTGGACGCCTCCGACACAGGGGCGGGGGCCGTCCTCTCCCAGCGGGATCCCGGTACCCAGGTAGTCCATCCGTGTGCCTTTTTTTCCAGGCGCCTATCCCCCGCCGAGCGAAACTACGACGTGGGCAACCGAGAACTCCTCGCGGTGGTATGGGCTCTCCAGGAGTGGCGGCACTGGCTCGAGGGCACCTCGACCCCCTTCTTGGTCTGGACCGACCACAAGAACCTGGCATACCTGCAGTCCGCCAAGAGACTCAACCCCCGCCAGGCACGCTGGAACTTGTTCTTGAGCCGTTTTAACTTTACCCTCTCCTTCCGCCCCGGCTCGAACAATGGGAAGGCGGACGCCCTCTCACGTCAGTTCTCGCCCCCCGCCAGCCCTGACGCTCCGGAGCCCATTCTTCCCTCGGCCTGTCTACTGGGAGCGGCCACCTGGGACATCGAGCAGGTCGTCCGCAACGCTCAGGAGCAGCAACCGGACCCGCGCCCAGTCCCTTCCGACCGCTTGTTCGTTCCCGACACCGTGCGGTCACAGGTACTGCAATGGGGGCACTCATCCACACTCACCTGCCACCCGGGGGTGGCACGCACTCTCCGCTTCCTCCAGCAGCGTTTCTGGTGGCCCCGGATGGCAAAGGATACCCGGGAATTCGTGCGAGCCTGCTCCGTCTGCGCCCGCGGAAAGGCCTCCCACGCGGTCCCCGCCGGCCTCCTCCAGCCCCTGCCTATCCCAAGTCGTCCCTGGTCGCACATCGCCCTAGACTTTGTCACCGGCCTCCCTCCGTCCAACGGACACACAGTCATCCTCACCCTGGTCGACAGGTTTTCCAAGTGCGTCCACTACGTCCCCCTGCCCAAGCTGCCCACCGCGCTTGAGACCGCCAAACTCATCACCCAACACGTTTTCCGACCCCACGGCATCCCGGAGGACATCGTGTCCGACCGGGGCCCCCAGTTCGCTTCACAAGTTTGGCAGGAATTCTGCAAGGCAGTCGGGGCCACCGCCAGTCTCTCCTCGGGCTACCACCCCCAATCCAACGGCCAGACGGAGCGGGCCAACCAGGACCTGGAAGCCGCCCTCCGATGCGTGGTGGCCCGCAACCCGGACTCCTGGAGCGACGCACTACCCTGGGTCGAGTACGCCCATAACTCCCTCTCCACCACGGCCACAGGTATGTCTCCCTTCATGGTTTGTTTTGGTTACCAACCACCTCTCTTCAAAGACCAGGAGCATACCGTGGCCATTCCATCCGTTGAGGAGCACCTCCGCCGGATCCGGGGGGTGTGGGCCGAGGCGAGGGCCGCCCTCATCCGAACAGCCCAGAGGACCAAACGACTGGCTGATCGCCACCGGTCCCCAGCCCCGGACTACGTGCCTGGCCAGATGGTGTGGCTCTCCTCACGCGACCTTCCCCTCCAAGTCGAGTCTCGTAAGCTGGCCCCTCGCTTTATCGGTCCTTTTCCCGTCGAGAGAATCATTAACCCGTGCTCTGTTCGACTCAAGCTTCCCGACTCCCTGAAAATTCACCCTACATTCCATGTCTCCCTCCTCAAACCGGTATCCTCCAGCCCTCTGAGCCCTCCGGCTTTACCCCCCCCACCCCCCATGATAATAGACGACCACCCGGCTTACACGGTGGCAAAAGTCCTGGACGTGCGGCGCCGGGGCCGGGGCTACCAGTACCTTGTGGACTGGGAGGGCTACGGTCCGGAGGAGCGCTCCTGGATCTCCCGAAAACTGTTTTTGACCGACGCCCCCATCAGGGAGTTCTACGCACTTCACCCGGACAAGCCGGGTAGGACGCCAGGAGGCGTCCGTTAGGGGGGGGGTACTGTGACGGTTCGGGTCGGGGAGGAGGGCGTGGCAGTTCTGCTTGTTTACAGATTCGCGATCCACCCAGCCAGGCCCTCCTCCGGAGAAAGTGGGCGTCGGCTCCGGCGCACCTGCAGCTCGTTGCCGGCAATCAGCGCCGGCTTAAGAACCAGCCACGCCAGGAGTCCGACGCCGGATTATCTCGTCACCTCACGTGGTACTGGCTCATGTCTCGTCCTGTTTCCCGATCGCCTGACTCGTCGTGCTCTCGTGCCTGCTTGACCCCTGCTCTTCCGTTTCCCCCCTCTAGCCGACCTGAACCCGTCTGGTCCCGCTCCGCACGCCAGCGCCTCCGAGATCCTGCCCGGCAAGCATCCCGCCAGCGCTCTCCGCTCCGCCGTGCTTCCCGCTACCACGCCAGCCCGACTTCGCCTCCCGGCGCGCCCCGCTCGGCCGCCCCCTCGTCCGTGCCACCCGGCACTTGCCCGTCGGCTTCATTCAACGCTGTCCCTGACGACGCCTGCCTAGTGGTGGACTCTCTCCAGCTCGCCTCCCCACTCCAGCCTTCAATAAACCCTGTTACCCCCTCACCTGTCGCCTTTGGGTCCTCCTTCCTTCCCACACGGTTCATAGAACCGCGACAGTTAATTTTTTACCTGACATGTTTCGGCGAGTCTTTCGCCTTCTTCAGAGTGTCGCATGATGGTGTCTTGAGACCCGTCTTTATCAGCTGATGTTCCATGAGGGTGTGACTTACCTGTCAAAAAAATGAAAAATCAGAGCAGTAAAAGAACAAGCACAACATGAACATTACAAATCAGCAATCACTGACCACTGCAAAAGGGAAAACCACATCATGGACCGGGAGAAGGGCAGGGTCATCCGCACCGAAGAGAACAAACAACAGCGCTGGATCAGAGAGGCCATTGAGATCTGCAAGCGAGGCATAAAAACCATGAACAGAGACAAGGGAGCCTTCATCCTCTCTACCACCTGGAGCAGCATCTTGGCGGAGTGAACGGACAGCGGGGGGCGTGACTTGCCTTCATTCTTGTGACAGGTAAGTCACGCCCTCATGGAACATCAGCTGATAAAGACGGGTCACAAGACACCATCATGTGACACTCTGAAGAAGGCGAAAGACTTTCGTATTGTGACATCCTCAAGGCCTAAACACTCATCCGAGCAAATATAAGGTAGATTTTGTTAACCTGCCCGGAGAAAAAAATCAACGAAAATAATTTGTATTTGTTTTAACCAGTTGGTGGCGCTACCACTGCGATCAAAAATAAGTTGGCAGCCGTCTTCAGGGCCTGAATATCCTCAAATGTGAAAAATTTCGAGAAGATGGATCATCTGAATCATTTTGCAGGAACTTTTGTTGCCACGGAGAATAATCAGACTCTGCGGCACCGAATAGCCACGCCCTTCGAAGGAAAGTCACAAAAATAGGGATAGAGTAAGATCAATGTCTTGAGTCTTTTCTAGCCAATTTTCAATCGGATTCGTTAAAAGGGCACCGTGCAGTACGTCAAAATGTAAAAAATTATATTGATTGGCGCAAGGTGTATAACAGAATATAAACATATAGATGTCTTCAGGTACCGACTCTTTATGTACATGTGAAGTTTTGGATTTTTAGCAGCATGTGCAGGAGAGTTATTAAGCATTTTGTCCATTGCGGCGAAGTAAATCTTAAGTGAAAACTTTGAAGCCCCGCCCCCGTCATATAGTATTTCGGAAACAAAAGATTTTAGCCCCAATTTTAGCCCCAGTGTTTGTCCTAGGTCTTAAGATGCTACAGACAGAATTTTAAGGCAATCAGATGAAGCCTTTAGGATCAGGGTGCAAAAGAATGACCCCTGTAAACATGCAAAAAAGGGCAAAAGTCGGACTTTCAAAAATTCATAACTCACTTCCTGTTCATATTAGACGTTAAAATATCAAATTTCTCGCCATGCCCGATGAGACTGCCAAGTTTGGTGAGTTTTTGTGCATGTTTCGGGGTCAAAAATGCGATCGAACAATCGGAAAAATAATAATAATAATAATTTCTACAAAAACAACAGGGACTTCGCAGCGGTCGCTGCTCAGGCCCTAATAATAATAATAATAATAATAATAAAAGTAATAATATTTTCTACAAAAACAATAGGGACCTCGCAGCCGTCGCAGCTCGGGCCCTAATAACAATTTCTAGAAAAACAATAGGGACCTCGCAGCGGTCACTGCTCGGGCCCTAATAATAATAATAATAATAATTTCCACAAAAACAATGGGGACCTCGTAGCGGTCGCTGCTCGGGCCCTAATAATAATTTCTACATAAACAATAGGGACCTCGCCGCGGTCGCTGCTCGGGCCCCAATAATAATTTCTACACAAAGTCCATTGTGGTGACCCGCCCCTTTTAAGTAAATTCAAAATGGCCGACTTCCTGTAAAACCTAGCTCATTGCTCCAAGAGACTTTTTTGTAGGTCTTGGTCTTATACATACAGTGAACCCTCGCTACTTCGCGGTTCACCTTTCGCGGGTTCAGTGCTTCGCGGGTATAAAAAATATTCGGGGGCATTGTAGTTTCGCCGAGCGGCACGACGGGCGCTGGAGCGGTTAGACGGCCGGCGTGCGCCGAAGAAGAGCGTGGGCGAAGAGGAGAGTGGACGAAGAAGAGCACGTTCCCCCGGACACGATCGGTGGCGACGTTTCGCGCGGTTCGGACCGTACCAGGGCTCCGGCCGGCGTGCGTGGCAGTTAAGCCGTAGAGGAGCACCGTCCCCGGGCACGGGCGGTGCCAAGCGGCCCCTAAGTTTAACCGAATGGAAGCTCCGGAGGAGGAGGGCATGCTCGCGTCACAGTAAGCCGAAGAGGAGCACCTTCCCCAGGCACGGGCGGTTCCAAGCGGCCCCTAAGTTTAACCAAATGGAAGCTCCGGAGGAGGAGGGCATGCTCGCGTCACAGTAAGCCGAAGAGGAGCACCTTTGCCGGGCACGGGCGGTTCCAAGCGGCCCCTAAGTTTAACCGAATGGAAGCTCCGGAGGAGGCGGGCATGCTCGCGTCACAGTAAGCCGAAGAGGAGCACCTTCCCCGGGCACGGGCGGTGCCAAGCGGCCCCTAAGTTTAATGGAATGGAAGCTCCGGAGGAGGAGGGCATGCTCGCGTCACAGTAAGCCGAAGAGGAGCACCTTCCCCGGGCACGGGCGGTTCCAAGCGGCCCCTAAGTTTAACCGAATGGAAGCTCCGGAGGAGGAGGGCATGCTCGCGACACAGTAAGCCGACGAGGAGCACCTTCCCCGGGCACGGGCGGTGCCAAGCGGCCCCTAAGTTTAACCGAATGGAAGCTCCGGGGGAGGAGGGTGGGCGTGTGTCACAGTTAAGCCGAATTGGAGCACCTCTTCCGCCCGGGCACGAGCGGAGCGCGAAGCTGTCAGTTATGAATGAATAAATGAATAAATAAATAAATAAATAAAGAATGGCACCTTTCATTGCAGAGGGCACACCGGACGGCGTACCAGCAGGTAAAAGTCGGAGTAATTAAATAAATACAAAAAGAATGGCTGGGGAATAAAAAAATAATACGTTTTAATAATAATTTGTTTTTTTTGTTATAACATGAATTTCACTCTCTCTCTCCCCGTATATATATATATATATATATATATATATATATTGTATTTTTTTTTTAAGCATTTTTGAAGGTGCGCCGCTACTTCGCGGATTTTCAGTTTTCGCGGGTGGTCTCGGTCCCCATTAACCGCGATAACCGAGGGTTCACTGTACTCCATAAAATTTACAAAAAGCGAGGTGAAACACTCAACCAGGGCTGCTCTGCATGTTGTGCTGGGCCACCTGGAACAACAGCGGAGCTATGCAAGGATGCTCTTTGTGGACTACAGCTCGGCATTCAACACGATCATCCCAGACATCCTCGTCGCCAAACTGGACACTCTCGGCCTCCCTGCCCTCACACACTTCTGGATTAAGGACTTTCTGACCAACAGACCCCAGACTGTGTTGCTCGGCCCCTACACGTCCTCCACCCTCATGGTGAGCACCGGTTCCCCCCAAGGATGCGTGCTGAGCCCTCTCCTGTACGCCCTCTACACCTACGACTGCAGCCCGGCCCACGGCAACAACACCATCGTCAAGTTTGCTGACGACACGACAGTGGTCGGTCTGATCTCGGAAGGTGACGAGACAGCCTACAGAGAGGAGGTAGGGAGACTGACAACTTGGTGCAAGGACAACAGACTGCACCTTAACTCTGCTAAAACAAAGGAGATTGTCGTCGACTTCAGGAGGAACAAGACGCTGCCGCCCCCCCTCTGCATCGAAGGCGTGTGTGTGGAGAGGGTCCACACGTTCAAGTTCCTGGGAGTACAGATCTCCGATGACCTTTCTTGGAGTCACAACACCACAGCAGTGGTAAAGAAGGTCCGCCAACGTCTGCACTTCCTGAGAGTCCTCAGGAAATTCAACCTGGACAGGAAGCTGCTGCTGGCCTTCTACCACTCGTCCATCGAGAGCCTGCTGACGTACTGTGTCTCCACCTGGTACAGCGGCTGCACTGAGGCGGACAGAGTGAGGCTCCAGAGGACAGTCAAAACAGCGCAAAGGATTATTGGCTGCCCTCTCCCCTCGCTGTCGGACATCTACACCGCCCGGTGCCTCAGAAGGGCTCTCAACATCGTCAAAGACAATACCCACCCAAACTCACACCTGTTCGACCGGTTGCCCTCTGGCAGGCGCTACAGATGCATCAAATCAAGGACCAATCGACTGAGAAACAGTTTCTTTCCGAGAGCCATCTCCATACTGAACTCTCACACACACACGAGACCACCCTAACCTTGCAAAACAGCATTGTGATGTGTTTCTATATGCCCTATTCAGTACTGAATTCCATTGCACTGTCTTATTTATTTATCTAATTTATATATTGTCTGTATTATTGTTGTATTGCACTGGAGAGGGGAGCCCTCTAATCTCGTTGCACACTTGAGTACAATGACAATAAAGGGATTTCTATTTCTATTCTATTCTTTTTTTAACTTTTCTCGAGGGCCATGGCGAGCCATTTCAAAAAAGCTGCACAACTAACGTATAAAATATTGATAAATTTGCTCTGCCTGATGTGTGTGTAAAGTTTCACGAGTTGTCGTTCATATTTAGAACCTCATAATCAGCGTTGTTTTATTGCCGAACAGTGCAATGCCACTCCCACAACTTTACACGAAAAAGGACGAATTTCGTATTGTGACATCCTCATGGCCGAAACAGTCATCCGAGCATATATGAGGGCGGCCTTGTTGAGTTGCACGGAGAAAAACATCCAAGAAAATAACTTGTATTAGCTTTTACCAGTTGGTGGCGCTACGATGAAAAATAAGTTGGTAGATGTCTTCAGGGCTGAAGTATCCTCAAATGTGTACAACTTCGAGAAGATAGGATCATCTGAGTCATGTTGCCGGAGCTTTTGTTGCCACAGAGTACAATCTGACTTTTCAGCACTGTAATAGCCACGCCTTTTGCCAAAACGTCACAAAATTCGGCAGAGAGAAAGATCATTGTCTTGAGTCTTTTCTGACTAATTTTCAGTCGGATTTGTCAAAAGGGCACCGTGCAGGATGTGAAAATTAAAATAAAAACACATTTTTGATTCCACTTGGCGGCGCTGTGTGTATAACAAAATAATAACATTAAGATGTCTTCAGGTCGGGACGTTTTATTTACAGGTGAAGGTTTGGATTTTCAGGAGCATGTGCAGGGGAGTTATTAAGCATTCATTTATTTGTATTAGGTTCATTTTGTCTTCTTATTATTGATATTTGACTGATTCATTAAAAGCAGACAATTATGTTTTAGGTTAATTTTTTTACCTGACATGTTTCGGCGAGTCTTTCGCCTTCTTCAGAGTGTCGCATGATGGTGTCTTGAGACCCGTCCGTCTTTATCAGCTGATGTTCCATGAGGGTGTGACTTACCTGTCAAAAAAATGAAAAATCAGAGCAGTAAAAGAACAAGCACAACATGAACATTACAAATCAGCAATCACTGACCACTGCAAAAGGGAAAACCACATCATGGACCGGGTGAAGGGCAGGGTCATCCGCACCGAAGAGAACAAACAACAGCGCTGGATCAGAGAGGCCATTGAGATCTGCAAGCGAGGCATAAAAACCATGAACAGAGACAAGGGAGCCTTCATCCTCTCTACCACCTGGAGCAGCATCTTGGCGGAGTGAACGGAAAACGGGGGGTGTGACTTGCCTTCATTCTTGTGACAGGTAAGTCACGCCCTCATGGAACATCAGCTGATAAAGACAGGTCACAAGACACCATCATGTGACACTCTGAAGAAGGCGAAAGACTTTCGTATTGTGACATCCTCAAGTCCTAAACACTCATCCGAGCAAATATAAGGTAGATTTTGTGAACCTGCCCGGAGAAAAACATCAACGAAAATAATTTGTATTTGTTTTAACCAGTTGGTGGCGCTACCACTGCGATCAAAAAGAAGTTGGCAGCCGTCTTCAGGGCCTGAATATCCTCAAATGTGAAAATTTTCGAGAAGATTGATCATCTGAATCATTTTGCAGGAACTTTTGTTGCCACGGAGAATAATCAGACTCTGCGGCACCGCAATAGCCACGCCCTTCGAAGGAAAGTCACAAAAATAGGGATAGAGTAAGATCAATGTCTTGAGTCTTTTCTAGCCAATTTTCAATCGGATTCGTTAAAAGGGCACCGTGCAGTACGTCAAAATGTAAAAAATGATATTGATTGGCGCAAGGTGTATAACAGAATATAAACATATAGATGTCTTCAGGTACCGACTCTTTATGTACATGTGAAGTTTTGGATTTTTAGCAGCATGTGCAGGAGAGTTATTAAGCATTTTGTCCATTGCGGCGAAGGAAATCTTAAGTGAAAACTTTGAAGCCCCGCCCCCGTCATATCGTATTTCGGAAACAAAAGATTTTAGCCCCAGTGTTTGTCCCAGGTCTTAAGATGCTACAGACAGAATTTTAAGGCAATCAGATGAAGCCTTTAGGATCAGGGTGCAAAAGAATGACCCCTGTAAACATGCAAAAAAGGGCAAAAGTCGGACTTTCAAAAATTCATAACTCACTTCCTGTTCATATTAGATGTTAAAATATCAAATTTCTCGCCATGCCCGATGAGACTGCCAAGTTTGGTGAGTTTTTGTGCATGTTTCGGGGGTCAAAAATGCAATCGAACAATCGGAAAAATAATAATAATAATAATTTCTACAAAAACAACAGGGACTTCGCAGCGGTCGCTGCTCAGGCCCTAATAATAATAATAATAATAATAATAATAAAAGTAATAATATTTTCTACAAAAACAATAGGGACCTCGCAGCCGTCGCAGCTCGGGCCCTAATAACAATTTCTAGAAAAACAATAGGGACCTCGCAGCGGTCACTGCTCGGGCCCTAATAATAATAATAATAATAATTTCCACAAAAACAATGGGGACCTCGTAGCGGTCGCTGCTCGGGCCCTAATAATAATTTCTCCATAAACAATAGGGACCTCGCCGCGGTCGCTGCTCGGGCCCCAATAATAATTTCTACACAAAGTCCATTGTGGTGACCCGCCCCTTTTAAGTAAATTCAAAATGGCCGACTTCCTGTAAAACCTAGCTCATTGCTCCAAGAGACTTTTTTGTAGGTCTTGGTCTTATACATACAGTGAACCCTCGCTACTTCGCAGTTCACCTTTCGCGGGTTCAGTGCTTCGCGGGTCTAAAAAATATTCGGGGGCATTGTAGTTTCGCCGAGCGGCACGACGGGGCGCTGGAGCGGTTAGACGGCCAGTGTGCGCCGAAGAAGAGCGTGGGCGAAGAGGAGAGTGGACGAAGAAGAGCACGTTCCCCCGGACACGATCGGTGGCGACGTTTCGCGCGGTTCGGACAGTACCAGAGCTCCGGCCGGCGTGCGTGGCAGTTAAGCCGTAGAGGAGAACCTTCCCCGGGCACGGGCGGTTCCAACCGGCCCCTAAGTTTAACCGAATGGAAGCTCCGGAGGAGGAGGGCATGCTCGCGTCACAGTAAGCCGAAGAGGAGCACCTTCCCCGGGCACGGGCGGTTCCAAGCGGCCCCTAAGTTTAACCGAATGGAAGCTCCGGAGGAGGAGGGCATGCTCGCGACACAGTAAGCCGAAGAGGAGCACCTTCCCCGGGCACGGGCGGTGCCAAGCGGCCCCTAAGTTTAACCGAATGGAAGCTCCGGGGGAGGAGGGTGGGCGTGTGTCACAGTTAAGCCGAATTGGAGCACCTCTTCCGCCCGGGCACGAGCGGAGCGCGAAGCTGTCAGTTATGAATGAATAAATGAATAAATAAATAAATAAATAAAGAATGGCACCTTTCATTGCAGAGGGCACACCGGACGGCGTACCAGCAGGTAAAAGTCGGAGTAATTAAATAAATACAAAAAGAATGGCTGGGGAATAAAAAAATAATACGTTTTAATAATAATTTGTTTTTTTTGTTATAACATGAATTTCACTCTCTCTCTCCCCGTATATATATATATATATATATATATTGTATTTTTTTTTTAAGCATTTTTGAAGGTGCGCCGCTACTTCGCGGATTTTCAGTTTTCGCGGGTGGTCTCGGTCCCCATTAACCGCGATAACCGAGGGTTCACTGTACTCCATAAAATTTACAAAAAGCGAGGTGAAACACTCAACCAGGGCTGCTCTGCATGTTGTGCTGGGCCACCTGGAACAACAGCGGAGCTATGCAAGGATGCTCTTTGTGGACTACAGCTCGGCATTCAACACGATCATCCCAGACATCCTCGTCGCCAAACTGGACACTCTCGGCCTCCCTGCCCTCACACACATCTGGATTAAGGACTTTCTGACCAACAGACCCCAGACTGTGTTTCTCGGCCCCTACACGTCCTCCACCCTCATGGTGAGCACCGGTTCCCCCCAAGGATGCGTGCTGAGCCCTCTCCTGTACGCCCTCTACACCTACGACTGCAGCCCGGCCCACGGCAACAACACCATCGTCAAGTTTGCTGACGACACGACAGTGGTCGGTCTGATCTCGGAAGGTGACGAGACAGCCTACAGAGAGGAGGTAGGGAGACTGACAACTTGGTGCAAGGACAACAGACTGCACCTTAACTCTGCTAAAACAAAGGAGATTGTCGTCGACTTCAGGAGGAACAAGACGCTGCCGCCCCCCCTCTGCATCGAAGGCGTGTGTGTGGAGAGAGTCCACACGTTCAAGTTCCTGGGAGTACAGATCTCCGATGACCTTTCTTGGAGTCACAACACCACAGCAGTGGTAAAGAAGGTCCGCCAACGTCTGCACTTCCTGAGAGTCCTCAGGAAATTCAACCTGGACAGGAAGCTGCTGCTGGCCTTCTACCACTCGTCCATCGAGAGCCTGCTGACGTACTGTGTCTCCACCTGGTACAGCGGCTGCACTGAGGCGGACAGAGTGAGGCTCCAGAGGACAGTCAAAACAGCGCAAAGGATTATTGGCTGCCCTCTCCCCTCGCTGTCGGACATCTACACCGCCCGGTGCCTCAGAAGGGCTCTCAACATCGTCAAAGACAATACCCACCCAAACTCACACCTGTTCGACCGGTTGCCCTCTGGCAGGCGCTACAGATGCATCAAATCAAGGACCAATAGACTGAGAAACAGTTTCTTTCCGAGAGCCATCTCCATACTGAACTCTCACACACACACGAGACCACCCTAACCTTGCAAAACAGCATTGTGATGTGTTTCTATATGCCCTATTCAGTACTGAATTCCATTGCACTGTCTTATTTATTTATCTAATTTATATATTGTCTGTATTATTGTTGTCTTGCACTGGAGAGGGGAGCCCTCTAATCTCGTTGCACACTTGAGTACAATGACAATAAAGGGATTTCTATTTCTATTCTATTCTTTTTTTAACTTTTCTCGAGGGCCATGGCGAGCCATTTCAAAAAAGCTGCACAACTAACGTATAAAATATTGATAAATTTGCTCGGCCTGATGTGTGTGTAAAGTTTCACGAGTTGTCGTTCATATTTAGAACCTCATAATCAGCGTTGTTTTATTGCCGAACAGTGCAATGCCACTCCCACAACTTTACACGAAAAAGGACGAATTTCGTATTGTGACATCCTCATGGCCGAAACAGTCATCCGAGCATATATGAGGGCGGCCTTGTTGAGTTGCACGGAGAAAAACATCCAAGAAAATAACTTGTATTAGCTTTTACCAGTTGGTGGCGCTACTACTACGATGAAAAATAAGTTGGTAGATGTCTTCAGGGCTGAAGTATCCTCAAATGTGTACAACTTCGAGAAGATAGGATCATCTGAGTCATGTTGCCGGAGCTTTTGTTGCCACAGAGTACAATCTGACTTTTCAGCACCGTAATAGCCACGCCTTTTGCCAAAACGTCACAAAATTCGGCAGAGAGAAAGATCATTGTCTTGAGTCTTTTCTGACTAATTTTCAGTCGGATTTGTCAAAAGGGCACCGTGCAGGATGTGAAAATTAAAATAAAAACACATTTTTGATTCCACTTGGCGGCGCTGTGTGTATAACAAAATAATAACATTAAGATGTCTTCAGGTCGGGACGTTTTATTTACAGGTGAAGGTTTGGATTTTCAGGAGCATGTGCAGGGGAGTTATTAAGCATTCATTTATTTGTATTAGGTTCATTTTGTCTTCTTATTATTGATATTTGACTGATTCATTAAAAGCAGACAATTATGTTTTAGGTTAATTTTTTACCTGACATGTTTCGGCGAGTCTTTCGCCTTCTTCAGAGTGTCGCATGATGGTGTCTTGAGACCCGTCTTTATCAGCTGATGTTCCATGAGGGTGTGACTTACCTGTCAAAAAAATGAAAAATCAGAGCAGTAAAAGAACAAGCACAACATGAACATTACAAATCAGCAATCACTGACCACTGCAAAAGGGAAAACCACATCATGGACCGGGAGAAGGGCAGGGTCATCCGCACCGAAGAGAACAAACAACAGCGCTGGATCAGAGAGGCCATTGAGATCTGCAAGCGAGGCATAAAAACCATGAACAGAGACAAGGGAGCCTTCATCCTCTCTACCACCTAGAGCAGCATCTTGGCGGAGTGAACGGACAGCGGGGGGTGTGACTTGCCTTCATTCTTGTGACAGGTAAGTCACGCCCTCATGGAACATCAGCTGATAAAGACGGGTCACAAGACACCATCATGTGACACTCTGAAGAAGGCGAAAGACTTTCGTATTGTGACATCCTCAAGGCCTAAACACTCATCCGAGCAAATATAAGGTAGATTTTGTGAACCTGCCCGGAGAAAAACATCAACGAAAATAATTTGTATTTGTTTTAACCAGTTGGTGGCGTGTTAGAATAATATTTGGAGGTTATTATACATTTGCCATGACGCAACTTTATTTCAATACATGGTGCACATATCATGTTGAAAAGAAGGGCGGTGGCACTTCTTCAGAAGTGAGTCTGAAGCAAGCAACATCGTGCTAGGTCCTGATAAGAGATGCTGACGTCAAAGTCAGCTGCGACCCACGACGACACACCAATGATGAACCGGACCAAACCAGCTTTTGAGAAGACGAACTGTACCACCCTTGAGTGTAATCTGATTCCCCGATGTTGTAAAAGGGAATGTGTGAAAAGCATCGAGGAACAGAAGGAAGATGAAGTTGCCAAATAAACTTTGTTAACCTTTCTGTCTCCACTTGAGCTGTCTGTCTCTCCTTTTAGCTTTCGAACACGATATGTCAAATTGGCGAACCTGACATAAAATTGGTCCTTCAGAGCCGTGAACCCAACATACTGGAGGCGTCCAGGGGCGAAGCCGACGACCGGGGACAATCGTGGCCACGACAAGATGAGGATTCTTTCTTTTTTTGGACCTGGTCCTCGACTTTGCTACTGGATGCTGAAAGTTGAAGGGAGGCTGCGGAGAGAGACGTTCAGCTCATCTTGGGTGAGTGTGTGAAGTCCGAATGTGATGAATGAGTGTGATAAATGTGGGCATTTGAAGGGGTACGTAGTTAAATTCTGCGTTAACAGGAGGGCGGACTCCTCTGCAAGTAAGTAGTTAAATTCCGTGGGGATATTGTGGGGACTAGACAGAGTAAGTCTTTAAAACTGTGTAAAACCGTAAGAATACTAGTCAATGTTACGTGAAGAGACAGAGATAGTCTATAACACTGATAAAGGATAACAGGGGTGTATCCTCCACGCGCGTTTGAAAGGGGAAAAAAAGAGAAATAAGGGGAAAAAAAAGACGAGGGAAAAAAATAAATAAATAAAAAGGGAAAAATAGTGTGAATGAATAAGTGTGTATGGAGGCTTGCAACCTCATTTTGGAACAGGAAATTTAACCGACAACTGTCTGGGAAGCAGAAGCTTGGGAATTACCTAAAACAGAGTAATTGTCAGCCTGTTCAGGGATTGGAGAACAGTTTAGGAAAACATGGGGAAATCAAACAGTAAAAAAGCTAGCAAAAAGGATCCGAAACAACAATTGACGTGTAAGGACTAGAAATTTATAGAAAGCCAATGTCCGGAAAAAGTAAAACATTTAAACTCATGGATAACAAAATATGAATTCACTGGTCAGCTTAGTACACAAAAATACTTACAAAATAAAACGAAGAGAAGAGAGAGAAAAAAAAAAAAAAAAAAAAAAAAAAAAAAAAAAAAAAAATTCTTCCAAAAAATATTTTTCGCAATATTGACACATGTTGACACACATGTCAAACAGGAGGGATGGTATGGTAAGACAAACCAAACCAATTTTATACAACATATGGGTTTTAATTTTTTCTCAAAAGATTTTTTGAAGAGCCTGTATGATCTGTGCTCGACACAATTGTCAGGGAAACATAAGCCCAAAACGAGGACAGTTTCCCCAAGCAACATACACCTTGTGCATTGTAAAAAGTCATCTCAACCCTACCCTATTAGGGGTCTCTCGGTTGACATGATTTTCGCGTGGATAAAAAATTGAGATTTTGTGTTGTGTAGGTTTGGTTGCACTTAAAGCTGTGTTTCATGCATGTGTCCGAGACCATTACTATGAGTAATTCCAACAGCTTCCATCAACATGCCTTTTAGAAGTAATGATGAAATTAACACCTAATGCGGACTGCATTGCTTGGAATGATGTGTACGCTGCGATTAAGGCAACGAAAGATAAGTCTATCTTTTCTACCGATGTGGCAGTGGCTAACTTTACTTGTGTTAATCTCACAGGAACACAAGTGGTGTAAGACAACTGTACTCCAAGCAGGT
The DNA here is from genome assembly GCF_059441095.1 of Idiotropiscis lumnitzeri. Lineage (NCBI taxonomy): Eukaryota > Metazoa > Chordata > Actinopteri > Syngnathiformes > Syngnathidae > Idiotropiscis > Idiotropiscis lumnitzeri. Next base: position 1,024,947 of record NW_028283599.1, on the reverse strand, counting down.
ACACTACTGCCACGCAGCGATGTGTGGTGGTGGTGCGGGGTACTAAATTATTTGATTCATTAAAGGACGCAGTTGGAACTTGTGCATTGGTGTCACTTCTCTTACCAGTGTCTATTTTTCCATCCACAGCAAGGGATATTCAAAGGGCAGTTGAAGCCGACGAATACCCCTATTATTACGCCAGGAAAAGACGAAGTGCTTCCTGGAGGGATGGTGATATGACTTATTTGGATGCAATTGGCCAACCAAGGGGCGTACCAGATGAGTATAAATTGGTAAATCAAATCGCAGCGGGGTTCGAGTCCATTCTTCTTTGGATTACACCGAATAAGAATGTGGATCGAATAAATTACATACACTATAACGTGCAAAGATTGGGGAACTTCATTGAAGAAGGATTTATAGCTATTAAAGAACAATTGGTCCTACGTCGTCCTTCCATCTGGGGTGACGTAAAATTGGTCCAAAAGAACAATTGGCAGCAACATCACTCATGGCATTTCAAAACCGCATCGCGGTGGACATGCTGTTGGCAGAGAGAGGAGGGGTTTGCGCCATGATTGGGGATCAATGGTTGTACTTTCATTCCTAACAACACTTCTCCGGAAGGGTCCCTCACAAGAGCCATTGCAGGCTTGCGCACCCTGAAGCATAAGCTGAAGGAACACTCAGGTGTGACTACCTCTGCATGGGATGAGTGGTGGAACAAAACGTTTGGTAAATATAAAAATATGGTATTTTCTGTAATGATTTCTATAACAATGTTCACCTCAATCCTTGTACTGTATGGATGTTGTTGTATTCCCTGCATTCGCGTTTTGCTTTTCCGACTTATCTCAACAGCTCTCGCTCCAACAAATTCCAAACGACAGGAAATATATCCTTTGATTAATTACAGAAGTGCTGGTGATGGAGGAGACAGTGATGACCAAGTTGATGACGACGACTGAATTTACCTGGGAGATCCTATTCGTTAATCCAAAACGCTCAAATACATTAAAGTTAAACAAAGAAAAATAGAGGGGTTTACATTTGCTATCAAGCTAATGATTTGATGGAATTAAATCTTTGGAAATTCCATTGATGATAATATTTGGGGCAAATGTAGAATAAACAGGGGGGAATGTTAGAATAATATTTGGAGGTTATTATACATTTGCCATGACGCAACTTTATTTCAATACATGGTGCACATATCATGTTGAAAAGAAGGGCGGTGGCACTTCTTCAGAAGTGAGTCTGAAGCAAGCAACATCGTGCTAGGTCCTGATAAGAGATGCTGACGTCAAAGTCAGCTGCGACCCACGACGACACACCAATGATGAACCGGACCAAACCAGCTTTTGAGAAGACGAACTGTACCACCCTTGAGTGTAATCTGATTCCCCGATGTTATAAAAGGGAATGTGTGAAAAGCATCGAGGAACAGAAGGAAGATGAAGTTGCCAAATAAACTTTGTTAACCTTTCTGTCTCCACTTGAGCTGTCTGTCTCTCCTTTTAGCTTTCGAACACGATATGTCAAATTGGCGAACCTGACATGGCGCTACCACTGCGATCAAAAATAAGTTGGCAGCCGTCTTCAGGGCCTGAATATCCTCAAATGTGAAAAATTTCGAGAAGATGGATCATCTGAATCATTTTGCAGGAACTTTTGTTGCCACGGAGAATAATCAGACTCTGCGGCACCGCAATAGCCACGCCCTTCGAAGGAAAGTCACAAAAATAGGGATAGAGTAAGATCAATGTCTTGAGTCTTTTCTAGCCAATTTTCAATCGGATTCGTTAAAAGGGCACCGTGCAGTACGTCAAAATGTAAAAAATGTTATTGATTGGCGCAAGGTGTATAACAGAATATAAACATATAGATGTCTTCAGGTACCGACTCTTTATGTACATGTGAAGTTTTGGATTTTTAGCAGCATGTGCAGGAGAGTTATTAAGCATTTTGTCCATTGCGGCGAAGGAAATCTTAAGTGAAAACTTTGAAGCCCCGCCCCCGTCATATAGTATTTCGGAAACAAAAGATTTTAGCCCCAGTGTTTGTCCCAGGTCTTAAGATGCTACAGACAGAATTTTAAGGCAATCAGATGAAGCCTTTAGGATCAGGGTGCAAAAGAATGACCCCTGTAAACATGCAAAAAAGGGCAAAAGTCGGACTTTCAAAAATTCATAACTCACTTCCTGTTCATATTAGACGTTAAAATATCAAATTTCTCGCCATGCCCGATGAGACTGCCAAGTTTGGTGAGTTTTTGTGCATGTTTCGGGGTCAAAAATGCGATCGTACAATCGGAAAAATAATAATAATAATAATTTCTACAAAAACAACAGGGACTTCGCAGCGGTCGCTGCTCAGGCCCTAATAATAATAATAATAATAATAATAAAAGTAATAATATTTTCTACAAAAACAATAGGGACCTCGCAGCCGTCGCAGCTCGGGCCCTAATAACAATTTCTAGAAAAACAATAGGGACCTCGCAGCGGTCACTGCTCGGGCCCTAATAATAATAATAATAATAATTTCCACAAAAACAATGGGGACCTCGTAGCGGTCGCTGCTCGGGCCCTAATAATAATTTCTACATAAACAATAGGGACCTCGCCGCGGTCGCTGCTCGGGCCCCAATAATAATTTCTACACAAAGTCCATTGTGGTGACCCGCCCCCTTTTAAGTAAATTCAAAATGGCCGACTTCCTGTAAAACCTAGCTTATTGCTCCAAGAGACTTTTTTGTAGGTCTTGGTCTTATACATACAGTGAACCCTCGCTACTTCGCGGTTCACCTTTCGCGGGTTCAGTGCTTCGCGGGTATAAAAAATATTCGGGGGCATTGTAGTTTCGCCGAGCGGCACGACGGGGCGCTGGAGCGGTTAGACGGCCGGCGTGCGCCGAAGAAGAGCGTGGGCGAAGAGGAGAGTGGACGAAGAAGAGCACGTTCCCCCGGACACGATCGGTGACGACGTTTCGCGCGGTTCGGACCGTACCAGAGCTCCGGCCGGCGTGCGTGGCAGTTAAGCCGTAGAGGAGCAATTTCCCCGGGCACGGGCGGTGCCAAGCGGCCCCTAAGTTTAACCGAATGGAAGCTCCGGAGGAGGAGGGCATGCTCGCGTCACAGTAAGCCGAAGAGGAGCACCTTCCCCGGGCACGGGCGGTTCCAAGCGGCCCCAAAGTTTAACCGAATGGAAGCTCCGGAGGAGGAGGGCATGCTCGCGACACAGTAAGCCGAAGAGGAGCACCTTCCCCGGGCACGGGCGGTGCCAAGCGGCCCCTAAGTTTAACCGAATGGAAGCTCCGGGGGAGGAGGGTGGGCGTGTGTCACAGTTAAGCCGAATTGGAGCACCTCTTCCGCCCGGGCACGAGCGGAGCGCGAAGCTGTCAGTTATGAATGAATAAATGAATAAATAAATAAATAAATAAAGAATGCCACCTTTCATTTCACAGGGCACACCGGACGGCGTACCAGCAGGTAAAAGTCGGAGTAATTAAATAAATACAAAAAGAATGGCTGGGGAATAAAAAAATAATACGTTTTAATAATAATTTGTTTTTTTTGTTATAACATGAATTTCACTCTCTCTCTCCCCGTATATATATATATATATATATACGTATATATATATATATATATATATATATATATATATATATATATATATATATAGATAGATATGTATATATATATATTTATATATATATATATATTGTATTTTTTTTTTAAGCATTTTTGAAGGTGCGCCGCTACTTCGCGGATTTTCAGTTTTCGCGGGTGGTCTCTGTCCCCATTAACCGCGATAACCGAGGGTTCACTGTACTCCATAAAATTTACAAAAAGCGAGGTGAAACACTCAACCAGGGCTGCTTTTTTGAACATTTCTCGAGGGCCATGGCGAGCCATTTAAAAAAAGCTGCACAACTAACGTATAAAATATTGATAAATTTGCTCTGCCTGATGTGTGTGTAAAGTTTCACGAGTTGTCGTTCATATTTAGAACCTCATAATCAGCGTTGTTTTATTGCCGAACAGTGCAATGCCACTCCCACAACTTTTCACGAAAAAGGACGAATTTCGTATTGTGACATCCTCATGGCCGAAACAGTCATCCGAGCATATATGAGGGCGACCTTGTTGAGTTGCACAGAGAAAAACATCCAAGAAAATAACTTGTATTAGCTTTTACCAGTTAGTGGCGCTACTACTACGATGAAAAATAAGTATGTAGATGTCTTCAGGGCTGAAGTATCCTCAAATGTGTACAACTTGTGTACACGGGCGGTTCCAAGCGGCCCCTAAGTTTAACCGAATGGAAGCTCCGGAGGAGGAGGGCATGCTCGCGACACAGTAAGCCGAAGAGGAGCACCTTCCCCGGGCACGGGCGGTTCCAAGCGGCCCCTAAGTTTAACCGAATGGAAGCTCCGGAGGAGGAGGGCATGCTCGCGACACAGTAAGCCGAAGAGGAGCACCTTCCCCGGGCACGGGCGGTGCCAAGCGGCCCCTAAGTTTAACCGAATGGAAGCTCCGGGGGAGGAGGGTGGGCGTGTGTCACAGTTAAGCCGAATTGGAGCACCTCTTCCGCCCGGGCACGAGCGGAGCGCGAAGCTGTCAGTTATGAATGAATAAATGAATAAATAAATAAATAAATAAAGAATGCCACCTTTCATTTCACAGGGCACACCGGACGGCGTACCAGCAGGTAAAAGTCGGAGTAATTAAATAAATACAAAAAGAATGGCTGGGGAATAAAAAAATAATACGTTTTAATAATAATTTGTTTTTTTTGTTATAACATGAATTTCACTCTCTCTCTCCCCCCGTATATATATATATATATATATATATATATATATATATATATATGTACAACTTCGAGAAGATAGGATCATCTGAGTCATGTTGCCGGAGCTTTTGTTGCCACAAAGTACAATCGGACTTTTCAGCACCGTAATAGCCACGCCTTTTGCCAAAACGTCACAAAATTCGGCAGAGAGTAAGATCATTGTCTTGAGTCTTTTCTGACTAATTTTCAGTCGGATTCGTCAAAAGGGCACCGTGCAGTACGTGAAAATTAAAATAAAAACACATTTTTGATTCCACTTGGCGGCGCTGTGTGTATAACAAAATAATAACATTAAGATGTCTTCAGGTCGGGACGTTTTATTTACAGGTGAAGGTTTGGATTTTTCGGAGCATGTGCAGGGGAGTTATTAAGCATTCATTTATTTGTATTAGGTTCATTTTGTCTTCTTATTATTGATATTTGACTGATTCATTAAAAGCAGACAATTATGTTTTAGGTTAATTTTTTACCTGACATGTTTCGGCGAGTCTTTCGCCTTCTTCAGAGTGTCGCATGATGGTGTCTTGAGACCCGTCCGTCTTTATCAGCTGATGTTCCATGAGGGTGTGACTTACCTGTCAAAAAAATGAAAAATCAGAGCAGTAAAAGAACAAGCACAACATGAACATTACAAATCAGCAATCACTGACCACTGCAAAAGGGAAAACCACATCATGGACCGGGTGAAGGGCAGGGTCATCCGCACCGAAGAGAACAAACAACAGCGCTGGATCAGAGAGGCCATTGAGATCTGCAAGCGAGGCATAAAAACCATGAACAGAGACAAGGGAGCCTTCATCCTCTCTACCACCTGGAGCAGCATCTTGGCGGAGTGAACGGAAAACGGGGGGTGTGACTTGCCTTCATTCTTGTGACAGGTAAGTCACGCCCTCATGGAACATCAGCTGATAAAGACAGGTCACAAGACACCATCATGTGACACTCTGAAGAAGGCGAAAGACTTTCGTATTGTGACATCCTCAAGTCCTAAACACTCATCCGAGCAAATATAAGGTAGATTTTGTGAACCTGCCCGGAGAAAAACATCAACGAAAATAATTTGTATTTGTTTTAACCAGTTGGTGGCGCTACCACTGCGATCAAAAAGAAGTTGGCAGCCGTCTTCAGGGCCTGAATATCCTCAAATGTGAAAATTTTCGAGAAGATTGATCATCTGAATCATTTTGCAGGAACTTTTGTTGCCACGGAGAATAATGAGACTCTGCGGCACCGCAATAGCCACGCCCTTCGAAGGAAAGTCACAAAAATAGGGATAGAGTAAGATCAATGTCTTGAGTCTTTTCTAGCCAATTTTCAATCGGATTCGTTAAAAGGGCACCGTGCAGTACGTCAAAATGTAAAAAATGATATTGATTGGCGCAAGGTGTATAACAGAATATAAACATATAGATGTCTTCAGGTACCGACTCTTTATGTACATGTGAAGTTTTGGATTTTAGCAGCATGTGCAGGAGAGTTATTAAGCATTTTGTCCATTGCGGCGAAGGAAATCTTAAGTGAAAACTTTGAAGCCCCGCCCCCGTCATATAGTATTTCGGAAACAAAAGATTTTAGCCCCAATTTTAGCCCCAGTGTTTGTCCCAGGTCTTAAGATGCTACAGACAGAATTTTAAGGCAATCAGATGAAGCCTTTAGGATCAGGGTGCAAAAGAATGACCCCTGTAAACATGCAAAAAAGGGCAAAAGTCGGACTTTCAAAAATTCATAACTCACTTCCTGTTCATATTAGACGTTTAAAATATCAAATTTCTCGCCATGCCCGATGAGACTGCCAAGTTTGGTGAGTTTTTGTGCATGTTTCGGGGGTCAAAAATGCAATCGAACAATCGGAAAAATAATAATAATAATAATTTCTACAAAAACAACAGGGACTTCGCAGCGGTCGCTGCTCAGGCCCTAATAATAATAATAATAATAATAATAAAAGTAATAATATTTTCTACAAAAACAATAGGGACCTCGCAGCCGTCGCAGCTCGGGCCCTAATAACAATTTCTAGAAAAACAATAGGGACCTCGCAGCGGTCACTGCTCGGGCCCTAATAATAATAATAATAATAATTTCCACAAAAACAATGGGGACCTCGTAGCGGTCGCTGCTCGGGCCCTAATAATAATTTCTACAAAAACAATAGGGACCTCGCCGCGGTCGCTGCTCGGGCCCCAATTATAATTTCTACACAAAGTCCATTGTGGTGACCCGCCCCCTTTTAAGTAAATTCAAAATGGCCGACTTCCTGTAAAACCTAGCTCATTGCTCCAAGAGACTTTTTTGTAGGTCTTGGTCTTATACATACAGTGAACCCTCGCTACTTGGCGGTTCACCTTTCGCGGGTTCAGTGCTTCGCGGGTCTAAAAAATATTCGGGGGCATTGTAGTTTCGCCGAGCGGCACGACGGGGCGCTGGAGCGGTTAGACGGCCGGTGTGCGCCGAAGAAGAGCGTGGGCGAAGAGGAGAGTGGACGAAGAAGAGCACGTTCCCCCGGACACGATCGGTGGCGACGTTTCGCGCGGTTCGGACAGTACCAGAGCTCCGGCCGGCGTGCGTGGCAGTTAAGCCGTAGAGGAGAACCTTCCCCGGGCACGGGCGGTGCCAAGCGGCCCCTAAGTTTAACCGAATGGAAGCTCCGGAGGAGGAGGGCATGCTCGCGTCACAGTAAGCCGAAGAGGAGCACCTTCCCCGGGCACGGGCGATTCCAAGCGGCCCCTAAGTTTAACCGAATGGAAGCTCCGGAGGAGGAGGGCATGCTCGCGTCACAGTAAGCCGAAGAGGAGCACCTTCCCCGGGCACGGGCGGTGCCAAGCGGCCCCTAAGTTTAACCGAATGGAAGCTCCGGGGGAGGAGGGCGGGTGTGTGTCACAGTTAAGCCGAATTGGAGCACCTCTTCCGCCCGGGCACGAGCGGAGCGCGAAGCTGTCAGTTATGAATGTATAAAAGAATAAATAAAGAAATGAATAAAGAATGCCACCTTTCATTTCACAGGGCACACCGGACGGCGTACCAGCAGATAAAAGTCGGAGTAATTAAATAAATACAAAAAGAATGGCTGGGGAATAAAAAAATAATACGTTTTAATAATAATTTGGTTTTTTTGTTAAAACATGAATTTCACTCTCTCTCTCCCCGTATATATATATATATATATATATATATATATATATATATATATATATATATATATATATTTATATATTTATTATATATATTGTATATTTTTTTAAGCATTTTTGAAGGTGCGCCGCTACTTCGCGGATTTTCAGTTTTCGCGGGTGGTCTCTGTCCCCATTAACCGCGATTACCGAGGGTTTACTGTACTCCATAAAATTTACAAAAAGCGAGGTGAAACACTCAACCAGGGCTGCTTTTTTTAACATTTCTCGAGGGCCATGGCGAGCCATTTCAAAAAAGCTGCACAACTAACGTATAAAATATTGATAAATTTGCTCGGCCTGATGTGTGTGTAAAGTTTCACGAGTTGTCGTTCATATTTAGAACCTCATAATCAGCGTTGTTTTATTGCCGAACAGTGCAATGCCACTCCCACAACTTTACACGAAAAAGGACGAATTTCGTATTGTGACATCCTCATGGCCGAAACAGTCATCCGAGCATATATGAGGGCGGCCTTGTTGAGTTGCACGGAGAAAAACATCCAAGAAAATAACTTGTATTAGCTTTTACCAGTTGGTGGCGCTACTACTACGATGAAAAATAAGTTGGTAGATGTCTTCAGGGCTGAAGTATCCTCAAATGTGTACAACTTCGAGAAGATAGGATCATCTGAGTCATGTTGCCGGAGCTTTTGTTGCCACAGAGTACAATCTGACTTTTCAGCACCGTAATAGCCACGCCTTTTGCCAAAACGTCACAAAATTCGGCTGAGAGAAAGATCATTGTCTTGAGTCTTTTCTGACTAATTTTCAGTCGGATTTGTCAAAAGGGCACCGTGCAGGATGTGAAAATTAAAATAAAAACACATTTTTGATTCCACTTGGCGGCGCTGTGTGTATAACAAAATAATAACATTAAGATGTCTTCAGGTCGGGACGTTTTATTTACAGGTGAAGGTTTGGATTTTCAGGAGCATGTGCAGGGGAGTTATTAAGCATTCATTTATTTGTATTAGGTTCATTTTGTCTTCTTATTATTGATATTTGACTGATTCATTAAAAGCAGACAATTATGTTTTAGGTTAATTTTTTACCTGACATGTTTCGGCGAGTCTTTCGCCTTCTTCAGAGTGTCGCATGATGGTGTCTTGAGACCCGTCTTTATCAGCTGATGTTCCATGAGGGTGTGACTTACCTGTCAAAAAAATGAAAAATCAGAGCAGTAAAAGAACAAGCACAACATGAACATTACAAATCAGCAATCACTGACCACTGCAAAAGGGAAAACCACATCATGGACCGGGAGAAGGGCAGGGTCATCCGCACCGAAGAGAACAAACAACAGCGCTGGATCAGAGAGGCCATTGAGATCTGCAAGCGAGGCATAAAAACCATGAACAGAGACAAGGGAGCCTTCATCCTCTCTACCACCTAGAGCAGCATCTTGGCGGAGTGAACGGACAGCGGGGGGTGTGACTTGCCTTCATTCTTGTGACAGGTAAGTCACGCCCTCATGGAACATCAGCTGATAAAGACGGGTCACAAGACACCATCATGTGACACTCTGAAGAAGGCGAAAGACTTTCGTATTGTGACATCCTCAAGGCCTAAACACTCATCCGAGCAAATATAAGGTAGATTTTGTGAACCTGCCCGGAGAAAAACATCAACGAAAATAATTTGTATTTGTTTTAACCAGTTGGTGGCGCTACCACTGCGATCAAAAATAAGTTGGCAGCCGTCTTCAGGGCCTGAATATCCTCAAATGTGAAAAATTTCGAGAAGATGGATCATCTGAATCATTTTGCAGGAACTTTTGTTGCCACGGAGAATAATCAGACTCTGCGGCACCGCAATAGCCACGCCCTTCGAAGGAAAGTCACAAAAATAGGGATAGAGTAAGATCAATGTCTTGAGTCTTTTCTAGCCAATTTTCAATCGGATTCGTGAAAAGGGCACCGTGCAGTACGTCAAAATGTAAAAAATGTTATTGATTGGCGCAAGGTGTATAACAGAATATAAACATATAGATGTCTTCAGGTACCGACTCTTTATGTACATGTGAAGTTTTGGATTTTTAGCAGCATGTGCAGGAGAGTTATTAAGCATTTTGTCCATTGCGGCGAAGGAAATCTTAAGTGAAAACTTTTAAGCCCCGCCCCCGTCATATAGTATTTCGGAAACAAAAGATTTTAGCCCCAGTGTTTGTCCCAGGTCTTAAGATGCTACAGACAGAATTTTAAGGCAATCAGATGAAGCCTTTAGGATCAGGGTGCAAAAGAATGACCCCTGTAAACATGCAAAAAAGGGCAAAAGTCGGACTTTCAAAAATTCATAACTCACTTCCTGTTCATATTAGACGTTAAAATATCAAATTTCTCGCCATGCCCGATGAGACTGCCAAGTTTGGTGAGTTTTTGTGCATGTTTCGGGGTCAAAAATGCGATCGTACAATCGGAAAAATAATAATAATAATAATTTCTACAAAAACAACAGGGACTTCGCAGCGGTCGCTGCTCAGGCCCTAATAATAATAATAATAATAATAATAAAAGTAATAATATTTTCTACAAAAACAATAGGGACCTCGCAGCCGTCGCAGCTCGGGCCTTAATAACAATTTCTAGAAAAACAATAGGGACCTCGCAGCGGTCACTGCTCGGGCCCTAATAATAATAATAATAATAATTTCTACATAAACAATAGGGACCTCGCCGCGGTCGCTGCTCGGGCCCCAATAATAATTTCTACACAAAGTCCATTGTGGTGAACCGCCCCTTTTAAGTAAATTCAAAATGGCCGACTTCCTGTAAAACCTAGCTCATTGCTCCAAGAGACTTTTTTGTAGGTCTTGGTCTTATACATACAGTGAACCCTCGCTACTTCGCGGTTCACCTTTCGCGGGTTCAGTGCTTCGCGGGTATAAAAAATATTCGGGGGCATTGTAGTTTCGCCGAGCGGCACGACGGGCGCTGGAGCGGTTAGACGGCCGGCGTGCGCCGAAGAAGAGCGTGGGCGAAGAGGAGAGTGGACGAAGAAGAGCACGTTCCCCCGGACACGATCGGTGGCGACGTTTCGCGCGGTTCGGACCGTACCAAGGCTCCGGCCGGCGTGCGTGGCAGTTAAGCCGTAGAGGAGCACCGTCCCCGGGCACGGGCGGTGCCAAGCGGCCCCTAAGTTTAACCGAATGGAAGCTCCGGAGGAGGAGGGCATGCTCGCGTCACAGTAAGCCGAAGAGGAGCACCTTCCCCAGGCACGGGCGGTTCCAAGCGGCCCCTAAGTTTAACCAAATGGAAGCTCCGGAGGAGGAGGGCATGCTCGCGTCACAGTAAGCCGAAGAGGAGCACCTTTGCCGGGCACGGGCGGTTCCAAGCGGCTCCTAAGTTTAACCGAATGGAAGCTCCGGAGGAGGCGGGCATGCTCGCGTCACAGTAAGCCGAAGAGGAGCACCTTCCCCGGGCACGGGCGGTGCCAAGCGGCCCCTAAGTTTAACCGAATGGAAGCTCCGGGGGAGGAGGGCGGGCGTGTGTCACAGTTAAGCCGAATTGGAACACCTCTTCCGCCTGGACACGAACGGAGCGCGAAGCTGTCAGTTATGAATGAATAAATGAATAAATAAATAAATAATTAAAGAATGCCACCTTTCATTTCACAGGGAACACCGGACGGCGTACCAGCAGGTAAAAGTCGGAGTAATTAAATAAATACAAAAAGAAATGCTGGGGAATAAAAAAATAATACGTTTTAAAAATAATTTGTTTTTTTTGTTATAACATGAATTTCACTCTCTCTCTCTCTCTCTCTCCCCGTATATATATATATATATATATATATATATATATATATATTTATTATATATATTGTATTTTCTTTTAAGCATTTTTGAAGGTGCGCCGCTACTTCGCGGATTTTCAGTTTCCGCGGGTGGTCTCGGTCCCCATTAACCGCGATAACCGAGGGTTCACTGTACTCCATAAAATTTACAAAAAGCGAGGTGAAACACTCAACCAGGGCTGCTTTTTTGAACATTTCTCGAGGGCCATGGCGAGCCATTTCAAAAAAGCTGCACAACTAACGTATAAAATATTGATAAATTTGCTCTGCCTGATGTGTGTGTAAAGTTTCACGAGTTGTCGTTCATATTTAGAACCTCATAATCAGCGTTGTTTTATTGCCGAACAGTGCAATGCCACTCCCACAACTTTTCACGAAAAAGGATGAATTTCGTATTGTGACATCCTCATGGCCGAAACAGTCATCCGAGCATATATGAGGGCGACCTTGTTGAGTTGCACGGAGAAAAACATCCAAGAAAATAACTTGTATTAGCTTTTACCAGTTGGTGGCGCTACTACTACGATGAAAAATAAGTTGGTAGATGTCTTCAGGGCTGAAGTATCCTCAAATGTGTACAACTTCGAGAAGATAGGATCATCTGAGTCATGTTGCCGGAGCTTTTGTTGCCACAAAGTACAATCTGACTTTTCAGCACCGTAATAGCCACGCCTTTTGCCAAAACGTCACAAAATTCGGCAGAGAGTAAGATCATTGTCTTGAGTCTTTTCTGACTAATTTTCAGTCGGATTTGTCAAAAGGGCACCGTGCAGGATGTGAAAATTAAAATAAAAACACATTTTTGATTCCACTTGGCGGCGCTGTGTGTATAACAAAATAATAACATTAAGATGTCTTCAGGTCGGGACGTTTTATTTACAGGTGAAGGTTTGGATTTTCAGGAGCATGTGCAGGGGAGTTATTAAGCATTCATTTATTTGTATTAGGTTCATTTTGTCTTCTTATTATTGATATTTGACTGATTCATTAAAAGCAGACAATTATGTTTTAGGTTAATTTTTTACCTGACATGTTTCGGCGAGTCTTTCGCCTTCTTCAGAGTGTCGCATGATGGTGTCTTGAGACCCGTCTTTATCAGCTGATGTTCCATGAGGGTGTGACTTACCTGTCAAAAAAATGAAAAATCAGAGCAGTAAAAGAACAAGCACAACATGAACATTACAAATCAGCAATCACTGACCACTGCAAGGAAAACCACATCATGGACCGGGAGAAGGGCAGGGTCATCCGCACCGAAGAGAACAAACAACAGCGCTGGATCAGAGAGGCCATTGAGATCTGCAAGCGAGGCATAAAAACCATGAACAGAGACAAGGGAGCCTTCATCCTCTCTACCACCTAGAGCAGCATCTTGGCGGAGTGAACGGACAGCGGGGGGTGTGACTTGCCTTCATTCTTGTGACAGGTAAGTCACGCCCTCATGGAACATCAGCTGATAAAGACGGGTCACAAGACACCATCATGTGACACTCTGAAGAAGGCGAAAGACTTTCGTATTGTGACATCCTCAAGGCCTAAACACTCATCCGAGCAAATATAAGGTAGATTTTGTGAACCTGCCCGGAGAAAAACATCAACGAAAATAATTTGTATTTGTTTTAACCAGTTGGTGGCGCTACCACTGCGATCAAAAATAAGTTGGCAGCCGTCTTCAGGGCCTGAATATCCTCAAATGTGAAAAATTTCGAGAAGATGGATCATCTGAATCATTTTGCAGGAACTTTTGTTGCCACGGAGAATAATCAGACTCTGCGGCACCGTAATAGCCACGCCCTTCGAAGGAAAGTCACAAAAATAGGGATAGAGTAAGATCAATGTCTTGAGTCTTTTCTAGCCAATTTTCAATCGGATTCGTTAAAAGGGCACCGTGCAGGACGTCAAAATGTAAAAAATGATATTGATTGGCGCAAGGTGTATAACAGAATATAAACATATAGATGTCTTCAGGTACCGACTCTTGATGTACATGTGAAGTTTTGGATTTTTAGCAGCATGTGCAAGAGAGTTATTAAGCATTTTGTCCATTGCGGCGAAGGAAATCTTAAGTGAAAACTTCAAAGCCCCGCCCCCGTCATATAGTATTTCGGAAACAAAAAATTTTAGCCCCAGTGTTTGTCCCAGGTCTTAAGATGCTACAGACAGAATTTTAAGGCAATCAGATGAAGCCTTTAGGATCAGGGTGCAAAAGAATGACCCCTGTAAACATGCAAAAAAGGGCAAAAGTCGGACTTTCAAAAATTCATAACTCACTTCCTGTTCATATTAGACGTTAAAATATCAAATTTTTCGCCATGCCCGATGAGACTGCCAAGTTTGGTGAATTTTTGTGCATGTTTCGGGGGGGCAAAAATGTAATCGAACAATCGGAAAAATAATAATAATAATTTCTACAAAAACAACAGGGACTTCGCAGCGGTCGCTGCTCAGGCCCTAATAATAATAATAACAATAATAATAAAAGTATTAATATTTTCTACAAAAACAATAGGGACCTCGCAGCCGTCGCAGCTCGGGCCCTAATAACAATTTCTAGAAAAACAATAGGGACCTCGCAGCGGTCACTGCTCGGGCCCTAATAATAATAATAATAATAATTTCCACAAAAACAATGGGGACCTCGTAGCGGTCGCTGCTCGGGCCCTAATAATAATTTCTACATAAACAATAGGGACCTCGCCGCGGTCGCTGCTCGGGCCCCAATAATAATTTCTACACAAAGTCCATTGTGGTGACCCGCCCCTTTTAAGTAAATTCAAAATGGCCGACTTCCTGTAAAACCTAGCTCATTGCTCCAAGAGACTTTTTTGTAGGTCTTGGTCTTATACATACAGTGAACCCTCGCTACTTCGCGGTTCACCTTTCGCGGGTTCAGTGCTTCGCGGGTATAAAAAATATTCGGGGGCATTGTAGTTTCGCCGAGCGGCACGACGGGCGCTGGAGCGGTTAGATGGCCGGCGTGCGCCGAAGAAGAGCGTGGGCGAAGAGGAGAGTGGACGAAGAAGAGCACGTTCCCCCGGACACGATCGGTGGCGACGTTTCGCGCGGTTCGGACCGTACCAGAGCTCCGGCCGGCGTGCGTGGCAGTTAAGCCGTAGAGGAGCACCTTCCCCGGGCACGGGCGGTGCCAAGCGGCCCCGAGGTTTAACCGAATGGAAGCTCCGGAGGAGGAGGGCATGCTCGCGTCACAGTAAGCCGAAGAGGAGCACCTTCCCCGGGCACGGGCGGTTCCAAGCGGCCCCTAAGTTTAACCAAATGGAAGCTCCGGAGGAGGAGGGCATGCTCGCGTCACAGTAAGCCGAAGAGGAGCACCTTCGCCGGGCACGGGCGGTTCCAAGCGGCCCCTAAGTTTAACCGAATGGAAGCTCCGGAGGAGGCGGGCATGCTCGCGTCACAGTAAGCCGAAGAGGAGCACCTTCCCCGGGCACGGGCGGTGCCAAGCGGCCCCTAAGTTTAACCGAATGGAAGCTCCGGGGGAGGAGGGCGGGCGTGTGTCACAGTTAAGCCGAATTGGAACACCTCTTCCGCCCGGGCACGAACGGAGCGCGAAGCTGTCAGTTATGAATGAATAAATGAATAAATAAATAAATAAATAAAGAATGCCACCTTTCATTTCACAGGGCACACCGGACGGCGTACCAGCAGGTAATAGTCGGAGTAATTAAATAAATACAAAAAGAATGGCTGGGGAATAAAAAAATAATACGTTTTAATAATAATTTGGTTTTTTTGTTATAACATGAATTTCACTCTCTCTCTCTCTCTCTGTATATATATATATATATATATATATATCTATATATATATATATATATATATATATTTATTATATATATTGTATTTTTTTTTAAGCATTTTTGAAGGTGCGCCGCTACTTCGCGGATTTTCAGTTTCCGCGGGTGGTCTCGGTCCCCATTAACCGCGACAACCGAGGGTTCACTGTACTCCATAAAATTTACAAAAAGCGAGGTGAAACACTCAACCAGGGCTGCTTTTTTGAACATTTCTCGAGGGCCATGGCGAGCCATTTAAAAAAAGCTGCACAACTAACGTATAAAATATTGATAAATTTGCTCTGCCTGATGTGTGTGTCAAGTTTCACGAGTTGTCGTTCATATTTAGAACCTCATAATCAGCGTTGTTTTATTGCCGAACAGTGCAATGCCACTCCCACAACTTTTCACGAAAAAGGATGAATTTCGTATTGTGACATCCTCATGGACGAAACAGTCCTCCGAGCATATATGAGGGCGACCTTGTTGAGTTGCACGGAGAAAAACATCCAAGAAAATAACTTGTATAAGCTTTTACCAGTTGGTGGCGCTACTACTACGATGAAAAATAGGTTGGTAGATGTCTTCAGGGTTGAAGTATCCTCAAATGTGTACAACTTCGAGAAGATAGGATCATCTCAGTCATGTTGCCGGAGCTTTTGTTGCCACAAAGTACAATCGGACTTTTCAGCACCGTAATAGCCACGCCTTTTGCCAAAACGTCACAAAACTCCGCAGAGAGTAAGATCATTGTCTTGAGTCTTTTCTGACTAATTTTCAGTCGGATTCGTCAAAAGGGCACCGTGCAGTACGTGAAAATTAAAATAAAAACAAATTTTTTATTCCACTTGGCGGCGCTGTGTGTATAACAAAATAATAACATTAAGATGTCTTCAGGTCGGGACATTTTATTTACAGGTGAAGGTTTGGATTTTTAGGAGCATGTGCAGGGGAGTTATTAAGCATTCATTTATTTGTATTAGGTTCATTTTGTCTTCTTATTATTGATATTTGACAGATTCATTAAAAGCAGACAATTATGTTTTAGGTAAATTTTTTACCTGACATGTTTCGGCGAGTCTTTCGCCTTCTTCAGAGTGTCGCATGATGGTGTCTTGAGACCCGTCTTTATCAGCTGATGTTCCATGAGGGTGTGAATTACCTGTCAAAAAAATGAAAAATCATAGCAGTAAAAGAACAAGCACAACATGAACATTACAAATCAGCAATCACTGACCACTGCAAAAGGGAAAACCACATCATGGACCGGGAGAAGGGCAGGGTCATCCGCACCGAAGAGAACAAACAACAGCGCTGGATCAGAGAGGCCATTGAGATCTGAAAGCGAGGCATAAAAACCATGAACAGAGACAAGGGAGCCTTCATCCTCTCTACCACCTGGAGCAGCATCTTGGCGGAGTGAACGGACAGCGGGGGGCGTGACTTGCCTTCATTCTTGTGACAGGTAAGTCACGCCCTCATGGAACATCAGCTGATAAAGACGGGTCACAAGACACCATCATGTGACACTCTGAAGAAGGCGAAAGACTTTCGTATTGTGACATCCTCAAGGCCTAAACACTCATCCGAGCAAATATAAGGTAGATTTTGTTAACCTGCCCGGAGAAAAACATCAACGAAAATAATTTGTATTTGTTTTAACCAGTTGGTGGCGCTACCACTGCGATCAAAAATAAGTTGGCAGCCGTCTTCAGGGCCTGAATATCCTCAAATGTGAAAAATTTCGAGAAGATGGATCATCTGAATCATTTTGCAGGAACTTTTGTTGCCACGGAGATTAATCAGACTCTGCGGCACCGTAATAGCCACGCCCTTCGAAGGAAAGTCACAAAAATAGGGATAGAGTAAGATCAATGTCTTGAGTCTTTTCTAGCCAATTTTCAATCGGATTCGTTAAAAGGGCACCGTGCAGTACGTCAAAATGTAAAAAATGATATTGATTGGCGCAAGGTGTATAACTGAATATAAACATATAGATGTCTTCAGGTACCGACTCTTTATGTACATGTGAAGTTTTGGATTTTTAGCAGCATGTGCAGGAGAGTTATTAAGCATTTTGTCCATTGCGGCGAAGGAAATCTTAAGTGAAAACTTCGAAGCCCCGCCCCCGTTCATATAGTATTTCGGAAACAAAAAATTTTAGCCCCAGTGTTTGTCCCAGGTCTTAAGATGCTACAGACAGAATTTTAAGGCAATCAGATGAAGCCTTTAGGATCAGGGTGCAAAAGAATGACCCCTGTAAACATGCAAAAAAGGGCAAAAGTCCTTAAAATGTAAATTTTAGTGCTGTAAATGCATTTTCAGCTCGCGCTGTACACATTTGCTATGAGAGGCATTATCTCATAAGGGAAATATTGGACAATGAAATTAATGACTGCCCAGGCTTCAGGATGTCTTTTTACACTATATAAATGTGGAAATTTACTTTGGAAACGTTTGGTTTAGCTGTTATAAAAGTTTGGTTTTTTAGTGCTGTAAATGCATTTTCAGCTCGCGCTGTACACATTTGCTATGAGAGGCATTATCTCATAAGGGAAATATTGGACAATCAAATTAATGGCTGCCCGGGCTTCAGGATGTCTTTTTACACTATATAAAGGTGGAAATTTACATTGGAAACGTTTAGTTTAGCTGTTAATGAAGTTTCGTTTTTTTAGTGCTGAAAATTCATTGTCTGCTGGCGCTGTACACTTTTTCTAAATGTTGCAATATCTCATGAAGGAAATACTGGACAATCAAATTAATGACTTTCCAGGCTTCAGGATGCCTTTCTACACTATATAAAGGTGGAAATGTACATTGGAAACGTTTGGTTTAGCTGTTATAAAAGTTTGGTTTTTTAGTGCTGTAAATGCATTTTCAGCTCGCGCTGTACACATTTGCTATGAGAGGCATTATCTCATAAGGGAAATGTTGGACAATCAAATTAATGACTGCCCAGGCTTCAGGATGTCTTTTTACACTATATAAAGGTGGAAATTTACATTGGAAACGTTTGGTTTAGGTGTTATAAAAGTTTGGTTTTTTAGTGCTGAAAATGCATTTTCAGCTCGCACTGTACACATTTGCTATGTGAGGCATTATCTCATAAGGGAAATACTGGACAATCAAATTAATGACTTCCCAGGCTTCAGGATGCCTTTTTACACTCTATAAATGTGGAAATTTACATTGGAAACGTTTGGTTTAGCTGTTAATGAAGTTTCGTTTTTTTATTGCTGAAAATTCATTGTCTGCTGGCGCTGTACACCATTTCTAAGTTTTGCAATATCTCATGTAGGAAATACTGGACAATCAAATTAATGACTTTCCAGGCTTCAGGATGCCTTTCTACACTTTATAAAGGTGGAAATTTACATTGGAAACGTTTGGTTTAGCTGTTATAAAAGTTTGGTTTTTTAGTGCTGTAAATGCATTTTCAGCTCGCGCTGTACACATTTGCTATGAGAGGCATTATCTCATAAGGGAAATATTGGACAATCAAATTAATGACTGCCCAGGCTTCAGGATGCCTTTCTACACTATATAAAGGTGGAAATTTACATTGGAAACGTTTGGTTTAGCTGTTATAAAAGTTTGTTTTTTTAGTGCTGTAAATGCATTTTCAGCTCGCGCTGTACACATTTGCTATGTGAGGCATTATCTCATAAGGGAAATACTGGATAATCAAATTAATGACTGCCCAGGCTTCAGGATGTCTTTTTACACTATATAAAGGTGGAAATTTACATTGGAAACGTTTGGTTTAGCTGTAATAAAAGTTTGTTTTTTTAGTGCTGAAAATGCATTTTCAGCTCGCACTGTACACATTTGCTATGTGAGGCATTATCTCATAAGGGAAATACTGGACAATCAAATTAATGACTTCCCAGGCTTCAGGATGCCTTTTTACACTCTATAAATGTGGAAATTTACATTGGAAACGTTTGGTTTAGCTGTTAATGAAGTTTCGTTTTTTTAGTGCTGAAAATTCATTGTCTGCTGGCGCTGTACACTTTTTCTAAGTGTTGCAATATCTCATGAAGGAAATACTGGACAATCAAATTAATGACTTTCCAGGCTTCATGATGCCTTTCTACACTATATAAAGGTGGAAATTTACATTGGAAACGTTTGGTTTAGCTGTTATAAAAGTTTGGTTTTTTAGTGCTGTAAATGCATTTTCAGCTCGCGCTGTACACATTTGCTATGAGAGGCATTATCTCATAAGGGAAATATTGGACAATCAAATTAATGACTGCCCAGGCTTCAGGATGTCTTTTTACACTATATAAAGGTGGAAATTTACATTGGAAACGTTTGGTTTAGCTGTTATAAAAGTTTGGTTTTTTAGTGCTGAAAATGCATTTTCAGCTCGCACTGTACACATTTGCTATGTGAGGCATTATCTCATAAGGGAAATACTGGACAATCAAATTAATGATTTCCCAGGCTTCAGGATGCCTTTTTACACTATATAAAGGTGGAAATTTACATTGGAAACGTTTGGTTTAGCTGTTATAAAAGTTTGGTTTTTTAGTGCTGTATATGCATTTTCAGCTCGCGCTGTACACATTTGCTATGAGAGGCATTATCTCATAAGGGAAATATTGGACAATCAAATTAATTACTGCCCAGGCTTCAGTATGTCTTTTTACACTATATAAAGGTGGAAATTTACATTGGAAACGTTTAGTTTAGCTGTTATAAAAGTTTGTTTTTTTAGTGCTGTAAATGCATTTTCAGCTCGCGCTGTACACATTTGCTATGTGAGGCATTATCTCATAAGGGAAATACTGGATAATCAAATTAATGACTGCCCAGGCTTCAGGATGTCTTTTTACACTATATAAAGGTGGAAATTTACATTGGAAACGTTTGGTTTAGCTGTAATAAAAGTTTGTTTTTTTAGTGCTGAAAATGCATTTTCAGCTCGCACTGTACACATTTGCTATGTGAGGCATTATCTCATAAGGGAAATACTGGACAATCAAATTAATGACTTCCCAGGCTTCAGGATGCCTTTTTACACTCTATAAATGTGGAAATTTACATTGGAAACGTTTGGTTTAGCTGTTAATGAAGTTTCGTTTTTTTAGTGCTGAAAATTCATTGTCTGCTGGCGCTGTACACTTTTTCTAAGTGTTGCAATATCTCATGAAGGAAATACTGGACAATCAAATTAATGACTTTCCAGGCTTCATGATGCCTTTCTACACTATATAAAGGTGGAAATTTACATTGGAAACGTTTGGTTTAGCTGTTATAAAAGTTTGGTTTTTTAGTGCTGTAAATGCATTTTCAGCTCGCGCTGTACACATTTGCTATGAGAGGCATTATCTCATAAGGGAAATATTGGACAATCAAATTAATGACTGCCCAGGCTTCAGGATGTCTTTTTACACTATATAAAGGTGGAAATTTACATTGGAAACGTTTGGTTTAGCTGTTATAAAAGTTTGGTTTTTTAGTGCTGAAAATGCATTTTCAGCTCGCACTGTACACATTTGCTATGTGAGGCATTATCTCATAAGGGAAATACTGGACAATCAAATTAATGATTTCCCAGGCTTCAGGATGCCTTTTTACACTCTATAAATGTGGAAATTTACATTGGAAACGTTTGGTTTAGCTGTTAATGAAGTTTCGTTTTTTTAGTGCTGCAAATTCATTGTCTGCTGGCGCTGTACACTTTTTCTAAGTGTTGCAATTTCTCATGAAGGAAATACTGGACAATCAAATTAATGACTTTCCAGGCTTCAGGATGCCTTTCTACACTATATAAAGGTGGAAATTTACATTGGAAACGTTTGGTTTAGCTGTTATAAAAGTTTGGTTTTTTAGTGCTGTATATGCATTTTCAGCTCGCGCTGTACACATTTGCTATGAGAGGCATTATCTCATAAGGGAAATATTGGACAATCAAATTAATTACTGCCCAGGCTTCAGTATGTCTTTTTACACTATATAAAGGTGGAAATTTACATTGGAAACGTTTAGTTTAGCTGTTAATGAAGTTTCGTTTTTTTAGTGCTGAAAATTCATTGTCTGCTGGCGCTGTACACTTTTTCTAAGTGTTGCAATATCTCATGAAGGAAATACTGGACAATCAAATTAATGACTTTCCAGGCTTCAGGATGCCTTTCTACACTATATAAAGGTGGAAATGTACATTGGAAACGTTTGGTTAAGCTGTTATAAAAGTTTGGTTTTTTAGTGCTGTAAATGCATTTTCAGCTCGCGCTGTACACATTTGCTATGAGAGGCATTATCTCATAAGGGAAATATTGGACAATCAAATGAATGACTGCCCAGGCTTCAGGATGTCTTTTTACACTATATAAAGGTGGAAATTTACATTGGAAACGTTTGGTTTAGCTGTTATAAAAGTTTGGTTTTTTAGTGCTGAAAATGCATTTTCAGCTCGCACTGTACACATTTGCTATGTGAGGCATTATCTCATAAGGGAAATACTGGACAATCAAATTAATGACTTCCCAGGCTTCAGGATGCCTTTTTACACTCTATAAATGTGGAAATTTACATTGGAAACGTTTGGTTTAGCTGTTATAAAAGTATGGTTTTTTAGTGCTGAAAATGCATTTACAGCACGAAAAAAACAAACTTTTATAACAGCTAAACCAAACGTTTCCAATGTAAATTTCCACATTTATATAGTGTAAAAAGGCATCCTGAAGCCTGGGAAGTCATTAATTTGATTGTCCAGTATTTCCCTTATGAGATAATGCCTCACATAGCAAATGTGTACAGCGCGAGCTGAAAATGCATTTACAGCACTAAAAAAACAAACTTTTATAACAGCTAAACTAAACGTTTCCAATGTAAATTTCCACCTTTATATAGTGTAAAAAGACATCCTGAAGCCTGGGCAGTCATTAATTTGATTGTCCAATATTTCCCTTATGAGATAATGCCTCTCATAGAAAAATGTGTACAGCGCGAGCTGAAAATGCATTTACAGCACTAAAAAACCAAACTTTTATAACAGCTAAACCAAACGTTTCCAATGTAAATTTCCACCTTTATATAGTGTAAAAAAACATCCTGAAGCCTGGGCAGTCATTAATTTGATTGTCCAATATTTCCCTTATGAGATAATGCCTCTCATAGCAAATGTGTACAGCGCGAGCTGAAAATGCATTTACAGCACTAAAAAACCAAACTTTTATAACAGCTAAACCAAACGTTTCCAATGTAAATTTCCACCTTTATATAGTGTAGAAAGGCATCCTGAAGCCTGGAAAGTCATTAATTTGATTGTCCAGTATTTCCTACATGAGATATTGCAACACTTAGAAAAAGTGTACAGCGCCAGCAGACAATGAATTTGCAGCACTAAAAAAACGAAACTTCATTTACAGCTAAACCAAACGTTTCCAATGTAAATTTCCACATTTATATAGTGTAAAAAGGCATCCTGAAGCCTGGGAAGTCATTAATTTGATTGTCCAGTATTTCCCTTATGAGATAATGCCTCACATAGCAAATGTGTACAGCGCGAGCTGAAAATGCATTTACAGCACTAAAAAAACAAACTTTTATAACAGCTAAACTAAACGTTTCCAATGTAAATTTTCACCTTTATATAGTGTAAAAAGACATCCAGAAGCATGGGCAGTCATTAATTTGATTGTCCAATATTTCCCTAATGAGATAATGCCTCTCATAGCAAATGTGTACAGCGCGAGCTGAAAATGCATTTACAGCACTAAAAAACCAAACTTTTATAACAGCTAAACCAAACGTTTCCAATGTAAATTTCCACCTTTATATAGTGTAGAAAGGCATCCTGAAGCCTGGAAAGTCATTAATTTGATTGTCCAGTATTTCCTTCATGAGATATTGCAACACTTAGAAAAAGTGTACAGCGCCAGCAGACAATGAATTTGCAGCACTAAAAAAACGAAACTTCATTAACAGCTAAACCAAACGTTTCCAATGTAAATTTCCACCTTTATATAGTGTAAAAAGATATCCTGAAGCCTGGGCAGTCATTAATTTGATTGTCCAATATTTTCCTTATGAGATAATGCCTCTCATAGCAAATGTGTACAGCGCGAGCTGAAAATGCATTTACAGCACTAAAAAACCAAACTTTTATAACAGCTAAACCAAACGTTTCCAATGTAAATTTCCACAATTATATAGTGTAAAAAGGTCTCCTGAAGCCTGGGAAGTCATTAATTTGATTGTCCAGCATTTCCATTATGAGATAATGTCTCACATAGCAAATGTGTACAGCGCGAGCTGAAAATGCATTTACAGCACTAAAAAACCAAACTTTTATAACAGCTAAACCAAACGTTTACAATGTAAATTTCCACCTTTATATAGTGTAAAAAGGCATCCTGAAGCCTG
Source organism: Idiotropiscis lumnitzeri (assembly GCF_059441095.1). Taxonomy (NCBI): domain Eukaryota; kingdom Metazoa; phylum Chordata; class Actinopteri; order Syngnathiformes; family Syngnathidae; genus Idiotropiscis; species Idiotropiscis lumnitzeri. The sequence goes on along the minus strand of NW_028283599.1, from coordinate 1,000,971 downwards.
GAAAGTCATTAATTTGATTGTCCAGTATTTCCTTCATGAGAAAATGCAACACTTAGAAAAAGTGTACAGCGCCAGCAGACAATGAATATGCAGCACTAAAAAAACGAAACTTCATTAACAGCTAAACCAAACGTTTCCAATGTAAATTTCCACATTTATATAGTGTAAAAAGGCATCCTGAAGCCTGGGAAGTCATTAATTTGATTGTCCATTATTTCCCTTATGAGATAATGCCTCACATAGCAAATGTGTACAGCGCGAGCTGAAAATGCATTTACAGCACTAAAAAAACAAACTTTTATAACAGCTAAACTAAACGTTTCCAATGTAAATTTCCACCTCTATATAGTGTAAAAAGGTCTCCTGAAGCCTGGTAAGTCATTAATTTGATTGTCCAGTATTTCCCTTATGGGATAATGCCTCACATAGCAAATGTGTACAGCGCGAGCTGAAAATGCATTTACAGCACTAAAAAACCAAACGTTAGGAGTGTTTCCTTACACTTAGATACGTTTATACTGTGTATATTTGCATGCTTTTTCTGAATGTCTGCTGCTAATGTTATACATTAACGGCTACATTACGCCGCCGACTCTGTGTGATCTATATCTTTGCTGCTGTAACACCTCAAATTTCCCCATTGTGGGACTAATAAAGGACATCTTATCTTATCTTATCTTATCTTATCTTATGTTTATAACAGCTAAACCAAACGTTTCCAATGTAAATTTCCACCTTTATATAGTGTAAAAAGGCATCCTGAAGCCTGGAAAGTCATTAATTTGATTGTCCAGTATTTCCTTCATGAGATATTGCAACACTTAGAAAAAGTGTACAGCGCCAGCAGACAATGAATTTGCAGCACTAAAAAAACGAAACTTCATTAACAGCTAAACCAAACGTTTCCAATGTAAATTTCCACATTTATATAGTGTAAAAAGGCATCCTGAAGCCTGGGAAGTCATTAATTTGATTGTCCAGTATTTCCTTCATGAGATATTGCAACACTTAGAAAAAGTGTACAGCGCCAGCAGACAATGAATTTGCAGCACTAAAAAAACGAAACTTCATTAACAGCTAAACCAAACGTTTCCAATGTAAATTTCCACATTTATATAGTGTAAAAAGGCATCCTGAAGCCTGGGAAGTCATTAATTTGATTGTCCAGTATTTCCCTTATGAGATAATGCCTCACATAGCAAATGTGTACAGCGCGAGCTGAAAATGCATTTACAGCACTAAAAAAACTAACTTTTATAACAGCTAAACTAAACGTTTCCAATGTAAATTTCCACCTTTATATAGTGTAAAAAAGACATCCTGAAGCCTGGGCAGTCATTAATTTGATTGTCCAATATTTCCCTTATGAGATAATGCCTCACATAGCATTTACAGCACTAAAAACCAAACTTTTATAACAGCTAAACCAAACGTTTCCAATGTAAATTTCCACCTTTATATAGTGTAGAAAGGCATCCTGAAGCCTGGAAAGTCATTAATTTGATTGTCCAGTATTTCCTTCATGAGATATTGCAACACTTAGAAAAAGTGTACAGCGCCAGCAGACAATGAATTTTCAGCACTAAAAAAACGAAACTTCATTAACAGCTAAACCAAACGTTTCCAATGTAAATTTCCACATTTATATAGTGTAAAAAGGCATCCTGAACCCTGGGAAGTCATTAATTTGATTGTCCAGTATTTCCCTTATGAGATAATGCCTCACATAGCAAATGAGTACAGCGCGAGCTGAAAATGCATTTACAGCACTAAAAAACCAAACTTTTATAACAGCTAAACCAAACGTTTCCAATGTACATTTCCACCTTTATATAGTGTAAAAAGGCATCCTGAAGCCTGGGAAGTCATTAATTTGATTGTCCAGTATTTCCCTTATGAGATAATGCCTCACATAGCAAATGTGTACAGTGCGAGCTGAAAATGCATTTACAGCACGAAAAAAACAAACTTTTATAACAGCTAAACCAAACGTTTCCAATGTCAATTTCCACATTTATATAGTGTAAAAAGGCATCCTGAAGCCTGGGAAGTCATTAATTTGATTGTCCAGTATTTCCCTTATGAGATAATGCCTCACATAGCAAATGTGTACAGCGCGAGCTGAAAATGCATTTACAGCACTAAAAAACCAAACTTTTATAACAGCTAAACCAAACGTGTCCAATGTAAATTTCCACCTTTATATAGTGTAGAAAGGCATCCTGAAGCCTGGAAAGTCATGAATTTGATTGTCCAGTATTTCCTTCATGAGATATTGCAACACTTAGAAAAAGTGTACAGCGCCAGCAGACAATGAATTTGCAGCACTAAAAAAACGAAACTTCATTTCCAGCTAAACCAAACGTTTCCAATGTAAATTTCCACATTTATATAGTGTAAAAAGGCATCCTGAAGCCTGGGAAGTCATTAATTTGATTGTCCAGTATTTCCCTTATGAGATAATGCCTCACATAGCAAATGTGTACAGCGCGAGCTGAAAATGCATTTACAGCACTAAAAAAACAAACTTTTATAACAGCTAAACTAAACGTTTCCAATGTAAATTTTCACCTTTATATAGTGTAAAAAGACATCCTGAAGCCTGGGAAGTCATTAATTTGATTGTCCAGTATTTCCCTTATGAGATAATGCCTCACCATAGCAAATGTGTACAGCGCGAGCTGAAAATGCATTTACAGCACTAAAAAACCAAACTTTTATAACAGCTAAACCAAACGTTTCCAATGTAAATTTCCACCTTTATATAGTGTAAAAAGGCATCCTGAAGCCTGGGAAGTCATTAATTTGATTGTCCAGTATTTCCCTTTTGAGATAATGCCTCACATAGCAAATGTGTACAGCGCGAGCTGAAAATGCATTTACAGCACTAAAAAACCAAACTTTTATAACAGCTAAACCAAACGTTTCCAATGTAAATTTCCACCTTTATATAGTGTAAAAAGGCATCCTGAAGCCTGGGAAGTCATTAATTTGATTGTCCAGTATTTCCCTTATGAGATAATGCCTCACATAGCAAATGTGTACAGCGCGAGCTGAGAATGCATTTACAGCACTAAAAAAACAAACTTTTATAACAGCTAAACCAAACGTTTCCAATGTAAATTTCCACCTTTATATAGTGTAGAAAGGCATCCTGAAGCCTGGAAAGTCATTAATTTGATTGTCCAGTATTTCCTTCATGAGATATTGCAACACTTAGAAAAAGTGTACAGCGCCAGCAGACAATGAATTTGCAGCACTAAAAAAACGAAACTTCATTAACAGCTAAACCAAACGTTTCCAATGTAAATTTCCACATTTATATAGTGTAAAAAGGCATCCTGAAGCCTGGGAAGTCATTAATTTGATTGTCCAGTATTTCCTTCATGAGATATTGCAACACTTAGAAAAAGTGTACAGCGCCAGCAGACAATGAATTTGCAGCACTAAAAAAACGAAACTTCATTAACAGCTAAACCAAACGTTTCCAATGTAAATTTCCACATTTATATAGTGTAAAAATGCATCCTGAAGCCTGGGAAGTCATTAATTTCTTTGTCCAGTATTTCCTTCATGAGATACAGCAACACTTAGAAAAAGTCTGTGTGACAGCCTGGAGAGACTGCTGACAGGAGGGAATAGACCCCACTGGGGCTGACATGGGCTAGCTACCCATGCTGGCAGTCTCTGACACTGTGTTCAGTTTGTTGGAGACACCCGCCAAGTGCTACAGAAAGTCTACAAAGAATGACACCCCTACAGCCTGCGAGAGCGGGGGCGCAAGATGGCTCAATGACTGACCACACGGTTACAGACCTAGGAACAAACATGACTACGAGCAAGAACACGGTGCATGAGACAATGGCAGCAGGACACTCACTTCAGGTCTGCACCTGTGGCTGGGCAAAAGTAACATCAGTTACAGGGTTGAAGATCCACCAAGGAAAGAAGCGGTGTTTGGGAAAGCCGAGTCAAGGGCCTCGCATTGACCAATACTTCTTACGAAGTAATGCGTCAAATCAGTCGAGTGAAGCACAGCGACGGGAAAAAAACCAAAGTTCGCAGAGCATCAGCCCCCCTGTCACTGAGGAGGGTATTATAAACACAGAATTGCAGGAGGTAGAACCCACCCAGCCACAGAGACCTCCCAAAGAGAACAAGATCAAAGGGCACAGACAGAGTGTGAGGTGGCCCAAAACTATTGAGAAGAGAGAGTGGGAAACCGTCAATAACGACCTGGTGAAAATGTTGGAGCAACAAGTGGGCACTGCAGAGAGAAAGCTGGAACACATCGGTGACATCATCTACCACTATGGAGAGGAGCGCTTTGGAGTGAACAGCTGGAAAACCACCAACAAAATACCACCACCAACCAAACCTAGGAGGCAACAAGAGATAGAGAGACTGATCAGGGAAAGAAGGGACCTGCGGAAACAGTGGAGAAAAGCCTCTGATCCAGAGAGAGAAGGTCTCATGCTGCTCCATGGGGACATCAAGCTCCGGTTGAAAACCTTACGAAGAGCAGAGAACTTGAGGAAACTTCGCAGGAAGAAGGAACACACAAGAACCCTGTTCTATAAAAATCCCTTCAAGTTTGTCAAAGATCTCTTCGCTAAGGACAAAAGCGGGTTCCTGCAAACTTCAAAGAAGGAACTTGAAGAGCACCTGGAAAAGGTCTACCAAGACACGAAAAGGCATGAACAGCTAGCCATCCCACATGATATCCCCCCCATTCGACCACCAGAGGTCAACATCGAGACCGGCCCTCCAAAATGGAAAGAAGTGGAGAACATGGTGGGCGTGCAAGATCAGGATCTGCACCAGGACCAAATGGAGTGTCATATAAGCTCTACAAGAACTCACCAGATGTCCTACGCTATCTTTGGAGGCTAATGAGAATCGTCTGGCAGAAGGGGATAATACCAAAGGCATGGCGAAGGGCTGGAGGTGTACTAATTCCAAAAGAGAAGGACGCAGATATCAGTCAATTTCGGCCAATCAGCCTTCTCAACGTTGAAGGGAAAATCTTTTTCAGCGTCTTGACACACACCACCTACCTGGAGAAAAAACGAGTACATTGACACATCCGTACAAAAGGCTGGAATTTCTGGATTCTCTGGCTGCTTGGAGCACACCAGTATGATCTGGCATCAGATTCAAGCAGCGAAGAAGAACAAAGGGGATCTTCATGTCATCTTTCTCGACCTAGCCAATGCCTTTGGTTCAGTTCCGCATAGCCTTCTCTGGGAGTCCTTCAACTTCTTCCGCGTTCCAACATCCATCACTACCTTGGTAAAATCCTACTTTGAAGACCTGCAGGTGTGCTTCACAACACCCGACTTCAAAACATCATGGCAGCAAGTAGAAGTAGGCATCATGGCAGGTTGCACGATCTCACCCCTGGCCTTTACAATGGCCATGGAGGTCATCATCAGGGCCTCAAAATGGGTGGCGGGGTGAGCGAACCAGGAACGGGATCCGCCTTCCACCGTCCGAGTATATATGGACGACATGACCACTCTGACCACCACTGCAGCTTGCACCAGGCGGCTACTTGGTAAGCTGCAGGAAAACATCAGCTGGGCCCGGATGAAAATCAAGCCGAACAAGTCACGTAGCATCTCGATAATCAAGGGAGAGCTAAAAGACGTGAAGTTCTGCATTGGTGACGAACCAATACCAACGGTGGCAGAACAACCTGTCAAAAGCCTGGGCAGATGGTATGACTCAAGTCTTAAGGATAAAAACCAGGTGCAGCAGCTAAGACAGGATATCATCAACGACCTGAACAACATCAACAAGACTCCACTACCAGGGAAGCTCAAGCTCTGGTGTCTGCAATTTGGGCTTCTCCCTCTCGTGATGTGGCCACTCACTGTCTACGAGGTCCCACTAACAACTGTGGAGAAGATGGAGCGAGCCATCACAGTATATGTGAAACAGTGGCTTGGTGTCCCACGCTGTCTGAATAACATCAGCCTCTATGGCAAAGGAGTCCTCGAACTGCCCATCACAAGTCTCACTGAAGAATACAAGTGCTCTAAAGTGAGACTACAGATGACGCTGACGGACTCCAGAGACCGGACCATCAGTGAAACGGCACCACCCCTGTCAACTGCACGGAAATGGACACCATCCAGTGCAGTGCAGCATGCCACAGCAGCCCTGAGGCACAGCGATATTGTGGGACACGTCCAGAGGGGAAGAGGAGGCTTTGGCCTTACAGCAAGCAAACCAACTTGGTGTAAGGCCTCAACCGCAGAGAGGAAAAAAATGGTCGTGGAGGAGGTGCGCCGCCAGGAAGAGGCTGAAAGGTCTGCAAAGGCTGTCTCGCTTGCCAAGCAGGGACAGTGGATGAGGTGGGAAGGCCTGGAGAAAAGAAAGCTTGGCTGGAGGGATCTCTGGGAGATGGAAGCTAGCAACATCAGCTTCATCATCAGAGCTACCAATGACGTGCTGCCATCCCCAAAAAACCTCCACCAGTGGTATGGCGAAGATCCAACCTGTGCCCTCTGCCCAACACCAGCAACTCTCAAACACATCCTGACTGGTTGTAAGACCAGCCTCACACAAGGCCGCTATACCTGGAGGCACAACCAGGTCCTCAAGAGCTTGGCAGCAGTGCTTGAAAGCAGGAGAACTACCATCAACTCCTTGCCCTTAAGAGCCACCACTACCATTACAGCACCAAAATTTGTCCGAGAGGGACAGGAAAAGCCCAACCATCCTTTTCTCAAGCCAGAAGTTGGTCAGCTAACCAAGGCTTGGGATTGGAAGATGCTGGTCGATATAGGTCAGCAACTAATCTTCCCAGCAGAGATTGCAACCACCACCCTAAGGCCAGACTTAGTGCTGTGGTCCCATTCATTGAAGACTGTCTACATTGCAGAGCTCACAGTCCCGTGGGAAAATGCAGTTGAAGAGGCCTATGAGCGTAAGAAGTTGCGCTACACTGAACTGGCGGCGGACGCACAACAACGAGGGTGGAAAGCCAAGGTCTATCCCGTCGAAGTTGGATGCAGAGGGTTTCTGGCCTCATCAACCATCAAGCTGCTGAAAGACCTGGGAATCCATGGACAGGCTCTGCGGCACACAGTCAGATCGCTCTCTAAAGCGGCTGAAAGAAGCAGCCAGTGGATCTGGATGAAGAGGAAGGACCCCTACTGGGCTCATAGATCAGCAACATGACCCCCGTCCCCCCTCCCCATCCCACCACTAATCTGCGTCATCCCACTTGAGTACCCAGGGCAGAACCATCCACCACAGTTAATTGGGCATGGGACATAAGCGCGGGCGTGATCAACCGGCCGCTGGCCACCATCGATGAGGGTGTCTAGTGATAAAGGCCGAAACACCCAGTGATTTGATGGAACACTACTGACGATGTGTCCCAAATTGACATCTTTCCCATTCCAACCATGAGACACAACCCCCATGCCACTCTCCATAGCAAGCCTAACCTCATGAGAATACCATCTATCGGCACAATGGACAGTTTACCATCACGTCCATGTTTTTATGATTCTGCTATGTGAGGCATTATCTCATAAGGGAAATACTGGACAATCAAATTAATGACTGTCCAGGCTTCAGGATGTCTTTTTCCACGATATAAAGGTGGAATCTTTCATTGGAAACGTTTGGTTTAGCTGTTATAGAAGTTTGGGTTTTTATTGTGCTGCAAATGCATTTTCAGCTTGCGCTGTGCACATTTGCAAAGTGAGGCAATATCTCATAAGGGAAATACTGGACAATCAAATTAATGACTGTCCAGTCTTCAGTATGTCAGTTTACACTATATAAAGGAAGAAATTTACATTGGAAACGTTGAATTAAGCTGTTATAGAAATGTGGTAGTTTAGTACTGCAAATGCATTTTCAGCTCGCGCTGTACACATTTTCTAAGTGAAGCATTATCTCATGAGGGAAAGACTGGACAATCAAATTAATGACTGTCCAGTCTTCAGTATGTCAGTTTACACTATTGTTAGGTTGAAGATATATTTTATCCCATATTTTACTCTATTAGTATTGCAAAAGAATTGTTCCACAGCGTGACCTATGTTTGACCATATGGATGAGAAGACTTCAAGAGAAGCGGATGCCTGAAGACAGGATCAACGTCTACAACATCAAAGGAGGTGTGCCGAGACACACCTCTGAACCAAAAGGACTGAGACTTTAGTGCCAGAGCACTAAAAGGCATATCTGCCTTTTCAATCAGTAAATGACTGCCATTGATGTCTGTCTTTCCTCTTGTGTCTGAAATGTTTACATGTTCCTGCTGGTGCTCCCCCCTTCGTTCCTTAGTGCAAATACATTGTATTGTTTAGGGACTTCCCAAATAAAATAGAGGGCTCGGCGGAGTGTGCTCCAGAACGAAGTTGGAGATGTAACTGAGCACACCTCCGTTCGTTCTCCTCGCGAGTAAAAGATCAACTCTTGTCTTCCTTTCATTCATTTTGCCTTTGTTCAGTGAATGCTTAGGTGATTGAACCTGACATTATTTTGGTCCTTCGAGCGGGAAGCCAAGATACCTGAGGATTCCAGCGGGTGTGGTGAACTCCAGAAAGACCATGGCCATGGCAGGCTCACTAGAGAGAGCCTAAAAATCCTTTTCCAGGACGGGACCTCACCCCACCAGCTGGGATCTGACGGTTGACGGCGATCCAATGGAGGGAAGACAACAGTGGTGAGATATTTTTTTTTAGGGGGGAAGTGACTGACTGGAGGTCATTGCGCGTTAAGAATAAATAAATAAGTGTTCAGAATAAATAAATGAGCATTAAGAATAAATAAATAAAAATAAAACATAAAAAAGAAAAAAAAGCAAAGAAAGACATGAAGTAGAGATGAAATAAGAAAAGAGAAAGAAAGAAAGATAGATAGAGAAAAGAGAAAGAAATTGTGTATAGATAAGAAATCCTGTGCATACTAGTCGATGGCAGGTCCATGAAGGACAGTGGAGTGAGAAATAAAAAAACCCTGTGAATACTAGTCAATGGCAGGTATATGACGGCGGAGTCCGAGAAATTCCGTGGAGAAAGTAGGACGGCGGAGTCTGTGTGTACACTTAAATTCCGTGTGTGAATGTTTGCGCAAACCGTATGTAAAGTGAGTGAACGGTGTGATTGGGGATTACAAATACCACTTGGTATTTTATCCGATGTAATACAGTAGGGTTGTACACAGCAGACTGGTGTGGATGCAAAGGCAATAATTCTCCACCTGAAAAGGTTGAATTGAGAATTACCACAACAGGAAATTTGAGTTGCTGTCCTACTGATGAGAAACCAGTTTTTAGAACACCTTAGGTGTTGACAAACTGGTCCAAATTTTCTAAAATGGGGATATTAGGTAGTAAAATAAAACCCAGGGATACGCTGCAGTGTAGAGATTGGAAGTTCATCGAAAAACAGGATCCTGATAAAACTCAGTATTTAGATACATGGATAACTGAACATGGCTTTAATGGTCAGTTAAATACACAAAAAATAGCCGCATTGCAGGGATCAATCATAGGAAAGACGAAAAAGACCCCAAAAAGATGAAGAAAAATGGCTTTGAGGAAACAGAATATTGGATGAGGGTAGCCTTAAAAAGAGAAGAGGGATACAGGAAACAAAAAGAGAATGAAAACAAAATAAGCAAAGGAAAGGAATGCGAAAAGTCAGATAGAGCAAATTACACTGAAATAGGAAGAGTAAAACAAAAGGATGATGAGACTTTTGAGCAACACAAAGTGAGAATGACAGCTGTGTTTAAAAATCACAGCGGGCTACAGGAAAATGGTAATGTAAATGGGCCATTTCAACAGCAGTTGAAGAATGCTTTACATGCAGGCTCAAGAGAGGTAATTCATAAGTGGGTAAATAAACATTTCATTTGCCTGCCAACAGGTACCCTGGAGGAGTATGTAAATCACGCCCTCCATGCTGAGAAGATAGAAAATAAAAAGAAGCAGAGGTCTATAGACAGGACAGGTCAGGTAGGACAGGTAGGACAGGAGGTCTTTTATCGAGGTGGAAAGGGCCTAGGTAGCTTTAGAGGACAAAGGGGCAGACGACAGAGAGGAGGAAGAATAGGAAGAGGAGCAAACAGGCAAAATACATCAGGCTGCTGGCGTTGTGGTAAAGAAGGCCATATAGCAAGAGATTGCCCTGAGAAAAAGCAACCTTCAGCATGACTAGGATAGGAAGCATCTAAACAGGATTTAGAGGCTGATCAAGGAACAGATGAGTTTCTAGATGAAGAGGTCCTCCTAAATTTACAAGAGATATTGGCCTTTGATGAAATAACTGAGCTGAAATAACCTTATTGGTAAATGGGTCACCAATTACCTTTTTATGTGACACTGGTGCATGTAGGATTGCTTGTAATAAATTAATTCCAAATGATAGAGCAAGAGAAATGTGTCATAGTCAGATTTGCAAGTGGAAAACTGTCTAGAGTAACAGAATTAGAACCTGTGTGGTTGAGGGACCCAGAAGGACACTGAGTTGGTTGCATGAATTGAAATTAGGTTTACTTTTACAGAACAATGAGAGCCCAAGTTGTGGGGATGTGATTAATTTACAGAAAAAGATTATTGATGGCACAATTTATACTTACATGATCCGACAGACAAGGTATATCATTCTGATGATGGGTTTTACTTAATTGTATACTTGTGTCTTTTTCAGAAAGAGAGGAGTAGGTGTTGTGAAATCTTAATTGAATGAAGAAGTGAGCATGAGAAACCCTTGTAGGAGCATAGGTGTTTCCTGATTTTGTAGTTTTTGATTTGATACCTTGATAGTTTTGAGTGGCTTTGGTAATGCTACAGTGAATTTGGAAAATTAAAAAAAAAAAAGGAGTGAGGAAAGTTTGACAGAGGGCAATGGGTATTGGTGTAATCGTAACTCATGAGTGTGCTGTAACAAAGAGTTAACAGCTCTTTGAAGTTAGATGCTCGTTCCCAAGTAGGGGGAGGAAGTCAGAGAGAGAGTTTGGTGATTGAAGAAGGTGTGACTTGAACAAATGAATAAGGATAAGAATTAGGTTCTGCTGTAAGGATGATTTGAAGAAATAAATATGTTATGTTTCATACTTCAGTTGATGATCTTTCTATTAAGGTAACTGTAGTTAGTAACTGGAATGAAATGCACAGATGGAAATGACACGGAAAAAAAAGATGGTAATTTGATAAGAAGGGCTAGTATTTACATTAGAAATAGAAATAGAAATAGAAATAGAAATCCCTTTATTGTCATTGTACTCAAGTGTGCAACGAGATTAGAGGGCTCCCCTCTCCAGTGCAATACAACAATAATACAGACAAATATATAAATTAGATAAATAAATAAGACTGAATAGGGCATATAGAAACACATCACAATGCTGTTTTGCAAGGTTAGGGTGGTCTCGTGTGTGTGTGAGAGTTCAGTATGGAGATGGCTCTCGGAAAGAAACTGTTTCTCAGTCTATTGGTCCTTGATTTGATGCATCTGTAGCGCCTGCCAGAGGGCAACAGGTCGAACAGGTGTGAGTTTGGGTGGGTATTGTCTTTGACGATGTTGAGAGCCCTTCTGAGGCACCGGGCGGTGTAGATGTCCGACAGCGAGGGGAGAGGGCAGCCAATAATCCTTTGCGCTGTTTTGACTGTCCTCTGGAGCCTCACTCTGTCCGCCTCAGTGCAGCCGCTGTACCAGGTGGAGACAGAGTACGTCAGCAGGCTCTCGATGGACGAGTGGTAGAAGGCCAGCAGCAGCTTCCTGTCCAGGTTGAATTTCCTGAGGACTCTCAGGAAGTGCAGACGTTGGCGGACCTTCTTTACCACTGCTGTGGTGTTGTGACTCCAAGAAAGGTCATTGGAGATCTGTACTCCCAGGAACTTGAACGTGTGGACCCTCTCCACACACACGCCTTCGATGCAGAGGGGGGGCGGCAGCGTCTTGTTCCTCCTGAAGTCGACGACAATCTCCTTTGTTTTAGCAGAGTTAAGGTGCAGTCTGTTGTCCTTGCACCAAGTTGTCAGTCTCTTTACCTCCTCTCTGTAGGCTGTCTCGTAACCTTCCGAGATCAGACCGACCACTGTCGTGTCGTCAGCAAACTTGACGATGGTGTTGTTGCCGTGGGCCGGGCTGCAGTCGTAGGTGTAGAGGGCGTACAGGAGAGGGCTCAGCACGCATCCTTGGGGGGAACCGGTGCTCAGCATGAGGGTGGAGGACGTGTAGGGGCCGAGCAACACAGTCTGGGGTCTGTTGGTCAGAAAGTCCTTAATCCAGATGCGTGTGAGGGCAGGGAGGCCGAGAGTGTCCAGTTTGGCGACGAGGATGTCTGGGATGATCGTGTTGAATGCCGAGCTGTAGTCCACAAAGAGCATCCTTGCATAGCTCCGCTGTTGTTCCAGGTGGCCCAGTACAACATGCAGAGCAGTGTCGATGGCGTCCTCAGTGGATCTGTTAGCCCGGTATGCAAACTGGTAGGGGTCCAGAGTGGGAGGAAGGCAGTCCCTGATGTGCTGGAGAACCAGCCTCTCGAAGCACTTCATAATGACTGGTGTGAGAGCAACAGGACGGTAGTCATTCAGGTGGACGGCTGGTGACTTTTTGGGGACAGGAATAATGGTGGAGGTTTTCAAGCAGGAGGGGATGACTGCCTGAGCCAGGGAGCGGTTGAAGATCCTGCAGAAAACATGTGACAGTTGGTGGGCACATGCTCTGAGGACCTTGCCTGGTATTCCGTCGGATCCAGTAGCTTTTCCTGGGGTTGACCGTGTTCCTCTACGATGAGTGGGGGGGAGTTGGAGCTTGAAGTGCGGGGGTGTGATGGTTGGGGCGAGTCAAAGCGAGCGAAGAAGCAGTTAAGCTCCTCTGCCAGCGATGCACTCGGGTCTACAGAGGTCGTGCTGCTGCCACGGAAGTTGGTGATGCTCCGTAGACCCTGCCACACCTCCCGTGGTCTGTTACTGGCAAGGTGGGCCTCCAGCCTCCCCTTGTAGGTTGCCTTTGCTAGCTTGATGCCTTTGCTCAGGTCAGCACGAGCCACCCTGTACTGGGCTTTGTCGCCTGACCTGAAGGCAGCGTCACGGGCCTTGAGGAGAGCGCGAACCCTGCTGGACATCCAGGGCTTCGCATTTGGGAAGGTCCGTATAGTCTTTTGTTGGGACACAGTTTCCATGCAGAACTTGATGTAGTCCAGTACACAATGCGTGTAGACATCAAGGTCCTGATGATCAAAGAGGTCCCAGTTTGTGTCATGAAAGCAGTCCTGTAATTCACTCATGGCGTCGTCACGCCAGGTTTTCACAGTCTTTGTGGTAGGCCTGAATCTGCGCCTGAGAGGGGTGTACGCAGGTGCGAGCTGCAAGGACAGGTGGTCTGACTGGCCGAGGGGGGCGAGTGGGAGGGCTCTGTATGCGTGCTTGATGTTCGAGTACACATGGTCGAGAGTGTTGTCTCCCCTCGTCGGGCACTTGACATGCTGGTGAAACTCTGGGAGTACAGTCTTTAAATTGGCCTTATTAAAGTCTCCCGCTACAATGTGACCGCCATCAGGGTGCGCCCGCTGATGTTTATTGATGACGCACGCGAGTAGCGAGAGCGCCGTGCTAGTGCTAGCGTCGGGAGGGATGTAAACAGCTGTGAGAATCACTACCGTTAGCTCCCTCGGGAGAAAATAAGGCCGGCATTTAACGGACATGAACTCGATGTCGGGGGAAGAGTGCTTCTCGACGATCGTGCTATCGCCGCACCAGTTCTCATGCACGTAAACACAGAGCCCCCCGCCCCTCCTCTTACCGGTGTCCCTCGTCCGATCCGCGCGATGTAGCGAGCGCCCGGCCAGCTGGATGCTAGCGTCGGGGACGTCTGCGTGCAGCCAGGTTTCCGTGACGACGATCACACTGCTATCGCGCACATAGCGGTTTCCCAGGATTTGTAATCCCAGGTCGTCGATTTTGTGGACCACGGATCTGGCGTTGGTGAGGTGCAGACTCGGTAGTGGTTGCCTATGGGGCTGCCGTCGCAGCCGTTGCAAGACACCGGACCTGCAGCCTCGCTTCTGCTTCCTCTCTCTGCGTCGCCTGCGCCGCCTCCCGGTCCCGATGACCAGCCACGGTGAGCCGGGCAGCCTCGCCAGTTTGTTCGGAATTTTGCGATCATAGCAAAATTCCTCTGTGATGGTTATTTCGCATCGATATCCAATGTTCACGATGTCCTGGCGGGTATATCGATGTTGTGCCTCAGTTGATGCCAATAAGAGCAAGCAAACACTAATAAAAAGTAATAAGGAGCACTGTGAGGGGGAGCTGTTAGCCGCTGCGTCCATGCGCGCCGCCATCTTAACATCCAAGGAATTAAAGCAGAGAAGAAATTAGAGACTACAAATAACATTGATGTGTACTTGTTCACTTTGAGGTAGAACTGGTTGAAGTAAAATGAGTCATAAAGTTAGAAAAATAGGAAATAAAAATAAAATTAACATGCTTAAGATTAACAAATTATTGTAAAGTCTGAGTTCCAAATTATGCAGAAATTACTGTGCCACTGAGTAAAATGATGAATGAGGAAAACCTCTAAATGACATTGTCCTTACACTGGACTGATAAAGCATATTCAGCTTTTGTGAAAGGAAACAAGTGTTCGTATTAAGTATGGCACTGACCCTTTGTCCAGATGCAAAAGGCCTTAGTTTTAGTGTAGAAACATGGAGATAAGATGAAACCAATCGCATACTTCTATTCCAAACTAGACAACGTAGAATGTGCATTGAAGTACTGCATGAGAACAGTTAATGCAGTATCTATTGCTGTAGATATAAGATTAAGATAAAGATGGTCTTTTATTAGTCCCACAATCTGGAAATTGCAGAAACAAGTGCAACCATAGTTTTGTTCCATCCTCTGGTTTTGAGAGTACCACGTGCGGTTTCTGCATTGCTTTTGCTGATGAACATGACATTTTTGTCACCGGCGGGACATTTATAGTGTATGAATACATTGTTATCAAAACCACATCTGATTATAGAGAGATGTACAACATTAAACCCGGCTGTCATTATTATGTCAGGAGGATGGTACAAAACTAGATTGTTATGAGTTAGTAGAAAAAAGTAACCAAAAGTAAAGGCATCAAAAAGATTCGCCTTCAGAAAACGGAGAAGTGCTATTTGTAGATGGAAATAAATAAATAAATAAATGAATAAAATACTGTAGTTGTATCAAATGACACTGGGAAAAAGAACTTAGCAGTTACTCCTCAAATTACTCAGCTCATGCAACAGAATTAGTATCTTAAACAAAAGCGTGTAAACTAAAGAGAGTAAATTGTGTTACTATTTACACATATAGTCGTCTTAAAATGTGTAGCGCATACATTGCATAAGTGTTTTCCTTGAATACACATTGCAGACAATACAGCTAAAGAAGCTGTTGCGGACATACACGTTTTAGTGATAGAAGTCCCAAAGTTAAACAAAGGCTTTGGAGGAAAATGGTGTAACATCGCTACGTGATCTCTGTATGACCAAACAATAATCTTTACAAATGGGCTGCTATATTGAGTCATGGGATAACACATGTCTCAACAGGGGAAATGGTGCATCAGATATTACGTTATTATACGGCTTACGGCTTTAATGCTTATTCGAAACATTTTTGTAGGGCATGTTTAACGTGTGCGAAACACAATTCACAAGGTAATTTGAGTCCACGCAGAGGACGCTTTCCTACACCACAATATCCATTTCAAATTATTCATATGGACTTATTTGATAAAAACCAAAGTGAAGAAAAAAAATAAAATAAATGTTTGGTCATCATAGATGTGAATTCGAAATGGTTAGAACTCTTTCTAACCAACAAATCCAGATGCATTGACAGTGGCAAAAGTACTTTGTAAGGATATCATTCCGAGATATGGTATTCCTGAAAATAATAAACAGTGATAATAGTACCCATTTTGTTAACTAACTTGTGAAAGAGATAGGAATGTTTCACGTTGATTTGAAAGATAATTGTGCTTACCACCCTCAAAGCTCTGGATTGGTGAAAAGAATGAACAAAAAAAAAAAAGTGAAAAGGCTATGCATTGAGGAAACGGGGAGGCAGTGGACACAGTGTATGGAAATTAGTAAAACTGTTTGTAAAAACGACAAGCACTGTGACTTTCCATTGAATGTTATACGAGTCGCCTCTCTGTCCACTTTTAAACCTCGCTTGAAGATGAATATTCGGGCCTTTGACTCAGCATGAGACTGTTGCTGTTCTGTTGTTTTTCTGGTATCTACTGTAAATGTGTTTATGTGAGTTAATTTGAGTTATATACAGAGAGTTGCACTGTATTGTATTTCATTGTATTTAGGACCGAGACGTTGTAAAACATTGTTTGGAAGGCCTTATAGAATACCTCAAATTTAAGAACAAATGGGAAATAGATGCTGAAGCAACTTTAGCTGACTACATGTGAAAAGTGTTAGAAAAACAAAGACAGGCACAAATTTAGAGTGGTGAGGATCTTTCTGTCTCCTAGCAGGGCACTAAACTAGTGGAGCCAGGAGACTGGATGCTTGAAAGAAGTTTGAAGATAAGACATATGTAATTACCCAAGGGGGAATGCCATGTTTAGTTTTATTGACAGCTCTCACAGCTGTAAATATAGTAGAAGAGTCAACATTGGTTCATTTGACACATGTAAAAAGGTCATTTTGGTTGAAATCTCCTACAAAGGAGATGAGCGGAAGTCTGATGATAGGGTGGTCTTATTTCATAAGACACCAGACTAAGTAGAGGGGATATTTCAGACAAAATGACCCTGAAGTGGTTAAAAGCAGCTGTTCTATGTTGGATGTATACAATTTTATTCTGATATTTTTGTTGTTGTGTTATATGTGGGAACAACCCAGAGTTACATAAACAAACTATGATGTGACTATAGTACAATACCAACAGTAAGAATCCCAATTACTAATCAAAATGGATTTGCAAACACCAAGCAGATAATTGAAAAAAAAAAAGTGATGGGACATATTTGTGGAGCTTGGACGACATGTTGATAGATTTGAGTTGGAACCATGAGTAATACTCAAGTGGGCAACTATTGGTCCACAGAACAAAGTTACAGGAGAAAGTCTGTACTTTCGTGAAAAGATAGCAATTGGACAACGAGATATCCAAAATAAGCAAATGAAATTGTATTATTGATATTATATTAATGCTTATCTTGATAATACATGTATGGATTGGGTCAGCGTGTATCCTGTGACTAGAGTTGATGTAGATGAACATGTTTTCTATGATAGTTGCTCTTGAAAATTTAAATAGCATTAATGTTGCTGACAGAGCTAAGCGGTTAGGAATCTTTTCACCACCACTGTGTCTGGTTTTGATAGTGGTTGAAATAAACTTCAATCACTATCAAGAGGGGAAATCTGGTGGTGGTGTGGATATGATAGATCATTTGATAAATCACCCAAAAATGTAAAAGGTTTTGAGACTTAGTGCATATCTGTATGTGTTTTTCATAACTAGGCCCTGCTTATAAATTATTGGTAGTTTCTGGAGAGTGCCATTTCACAAAATGTAATTGATTGATCGTAAATGGTATGTTTTATATTGTTTGTTAATAAACTGTGTGAACTGTCCAATGTCATGACAGGACATCGGTGACGTTAAAAAAGAGAAAGCAGAGTATCACGGCAAAAAAAAAAAAAAAAATGATTCAACATACATGGAAGCCATCGGTGTTCTCCTTAGTGTAAGTAAGTAAGTAAGTGTAAATTAACAGATCAAGTAACAGGATTTGAGTCCTCGAACGAAGAACAAAGAACGCAGACAGGTCAACTGCATCATCACAACGTGCAAAAATTAGGTAATTGGACGCAAAGTGGGTTTGAAACTGTGCATGAACGGCTATCAACCAATCTCTAATGGCATTCCGAAACAGGATGACTGTTGATGTATTGTTGAATGAGAGAGGTGGTGTTTGTGCTATGTTCGGTGAACAATGTTGCACATTTATTCCCAACAACACAGCGGTGGGTGGTCGTCTAACCAGGGCCATAGAGGTCTCAGGACTCTTCATGGTAAAATGAAAGGACAACTGGTCTGTGTATATATATATATATACACATATATATACACATATATATATATATATATATATATATATATATTTGTTACTTTGGAATAAAGACATTAAATTGATGTAATTTTGTTTTAGAAAAATGCTGTAGTTTTTTTCTCTGAATACAACCTACAAACGGTTAAAAAGGACATTCTGAAATGGGTTTTTTTTGGGCTATCAAATATTTAGTTTGACACTCAAACCGCACACTATTCGTGTCAATTTGTTTGGTTCTATCTCCATGAGTATTTTTTTGTGGTGCATCAAAAGCGTGTTTTAACTTACTTAGGTAAGACAGGTTTAGTGGAGAGATGAGGCCAAACAGCATCACACATCTATGTGCAAGAGATGGCAACTGACAAAGAACCTTCACACCTACAATAACTGCCCCGATGTAATGTGGTGGCTGAAGATCCTCTTCCTCCCGGACAACAAACACCACCATGGTGCACTTGGCAGGCTCTTGATCCAATTCATCCTACAGACCACCATGATAAAAGACAAATTCATTAGAGTTATTTAGATGAAATTTTTTTCCACCATGAAAAAAAAACAAACAACATATATATGTGTGTGTGTGTGTGTGTGTGTGTGTGTGTGTGTGTGTGTTTATATATATATATATATTTTTTTTTTTTTTTTTTTGGAAGCATCTTTCAGGACACTCAAGGCCGCTGTACAGAGTAAAATACGAAAGTAAAAACACAAATACGGGTAGAAACACCAACACGTAAATCAAGCAGGATAAAATACAATAAAGTGGATGAGGGACATATCTGGAATTGGAGAGAGTAATTAAGGCGGAACAGATTGGTTTTGAGTTTAGTTTTAAACACAGGGAGGGTGGTGCAATTACAGAGGTCAGGTGGAGAGAGTTCCAGAGCTGGAGAACCGAATCGCTGAAGGCTCTGTCCCCCATGGTGGCAGGCAAGGGGTGGAGTGAGGAGGATGAAGACCGGAGAGCGCGGGATGGAGTGGGAATATGGATGATGTCTGAAAGGTAGGGAGGGGCGAGGTTGTGAAGAGATTTGAAAGTCATGTGTCATGTCATTATCCACACCGCTTATCCGGTACAGGGTCACGGGAGGGTGCTGGAGCCTATCCCAGCTGACTACGGGCGAAAGGCGCACTACACCCTGAACTGGTCGCCAGCCATAGATTTGAAAATATATAGAAGAATTTTGAAAATGATTTGTTGATTGACTGGAAGCCAGTGGATCTGCTGAAGGATGGGGGGTTGATGTGATAGGTGGAAGGTGATTGGAATCCATTGCACATCCTTGAGGCACCCTAAAGCTCCCGTATGTCTGTCACTGAGTCTTGAATTTTTACTTAGTAAACTGAATTTGAGCATATGCAGTATTGAATTTTTGGTGAGGAGACCTTTTTTTTGAGGAATTTTATTGGGATATAGTTCTTAACAAAAACATTATGATCGAAAAATTCAGAATCAAATTAAAAATATACAATTTATGTAATTCGAATTCAGTTTTTCAATTCAATAATTCAGTGTTCAATTCAAAACATTCAGGTTTCAATTCAAATATCAAAGTTAAGATATTCACATTCAAATAACCAATATTCAGATTTAGTTTCAAGTGGGACAAATATCAGACCATAGTCCAGCAATTAATCCAAACTCTGTGTCAAATTAAGTGATGATTGTACTGCCTTTATTATTTTAGAGGAGGAGTAATACCTGCTGCTGTATCTTCTAGTGCTGGACGATTAATCAAAATTTAAATCGTGATTTAGATTTCTTAATTTTGAAAATGTTCTAATTGAGGGAAAAATGTTTCAGATTAAGAAAGAGTTCAAACAAATTACATATGTTCAATTTGAGAGAACCTGGCTAACCAAGATGGAACTTTACACCCTGGAATTGAAGGAGATACTTGGAAAAAAAGGCCGAGTTACTGGCACTGAAATAAGACCTATGCTCAGTTCACTCAGTCATGTAAGAGGGTTGTGTTTTATTACTGCAAATATAATTTGCATCAAACTATTTTGGATAAGTCCATCATAAACATTAACAGAATAAAACAATAAAAGATCTGTTAGAGCTTATGGATATCTTGCTATTTTTTTTATTTAAAGTTGAGATGCACTTTTTGGGATGTAAGCAATGCATATGTGAGCTTTTATTTATTTAAGACACTTAATCATCTTGTGTCTTTTTAAATAGCAAAACGTTGAAGCTGGAAGGCATAATCCATTCCTTGATGAAATTCCTCGGACAGTCTGCAGAGGAACTCATCACGGACTACCAGGTAAATTACAACAGTATTACGTTTTTAAAGCTGCAATTAACTCATAGACTGTGCAGCAAACATTTTTATTTGTCACAATATTCAAATAAATTAATTGCTGCCAGTATGTGACCTGCTCTGGCTAAAGGGTTGGCATTTGGCAAAGGTTACTTTCGGGTAATTGACAAAATAAATCAGAAGGTCCAAAGTTTCGATTTTGAGATTTCGACAAAAATCCTATCCTTGAGGTTGAGGTTTCTATTTTAATTTCCGTTTTCATTGCCCTTTTTATTTATTTTTTGATTCTCATATATGCTGTTATAAACATGTAATGCAGATTGCAAATACCGTCACATATCACTGGTGTCCGGCTGAAACATGTTGTCATAATTTGAGTAATTTCATGTTTTTCTAGATCTAATCTATTGGTCAATCCACACGAGTGGGTGTTACTTGTAAATATTACTGACCAATCTCAAATGTTGAAAATGGTTTGCTCTCTTTGGATGATGCAGTGTTAATGATTGCAAAAACGTGCCATTGGAAGTCTCCTGCAAGGTGAAGATTCTGGAGCTTCTTGGATACTGCCTGAAGACAGCGATATTCAGAACTATAAAAAGCAAACACAAATTTGGGACATTATGCACCTAACCATGGATGTATATGCTCTTTCAGGAAGTCAGCAGAGAACAAGCAAAAGAGGACCAGGCCAAGCAAGTACTGAAGGTCTATGTCAGGGGTGTCAAACTCATTTTTATGGACGGGCCACATCGTAGTTGTGGTTTCCCTCAGAGGGACTGTGAACCCATATAAATTGATTGGAAAGCCAGTTTTGAAATCAGAAGCTAGTAAGTAATTGTTCAACAATTTTTCAATTTATTTTAAAAGGGGAGGATTGGTAACAAATAATTGGCAATATCTCATATCTCAGTGTTGTTGTGAAGAAAATATGCTAGAAACAGGAAGTTGATGCAGATGATTTGCCCTTTGCGGGCAACATAAAATTAGGTTGTGGGCCAGATCTGGCCCCGGGCCTTGAGTTTGACACACGTACTCTATGTCTTCCAAGCAAGTGAGGGACAAGAAGACACATCCCATGCCTCTGTTTCCATTGTTGCTTAAGAAAATGAGGTTGTGGAAATGTTGCCAGTCTCCTGCTCATGGGAATTAACTATGCGCTGAACTTACTAAATTTGCAGTACCCGTTTGAGGTGCATCAGAAGCTCTTTCTTGAGATAGATGGCCTGAAACTTGCACTCGGAGTCCATTCCCTGACTCTCCATTGAATGTTAGGCAAGCCCCCTCTCTGTCCACTTTTAAAACGTTTTGAAGACACATTTTTATTCTTTAGCTTTCGACTCAACATGTGACTGTCGTTGTTCTTCTTGTATCTACTGTACGTGTTTTAATTTGTGTTCTAATTTCCTGCTAATTTATACAACACCGTATGAAAAACACTTTGTTACAGCTCCAACTATTATAATTGCAAGTTATTTGTACATGGGTATTTCTTGTTTCGTGGACTAATACTGTGCGCAAATGCAAATGCTCGGCCTTTTATCACAAAAAATGTCCGAAGGGCAAGATCTTAATTCCTCCTCTAATATAAAAC
Source organism: Idiotropiscis lumnitzeri (assembly GCF_059441095.1). Lineage (NCBI taxonomy): Eukaryota > Metazoa > Chordata > Actinopteri > Syngnathiformes > Syngnathidae > Idiotropiscis > Idiotropiscis lumnitzeri. The sequence goes on along the minus strand of NW_028283599.1, from coordinate 979,006 downwards.
CTTCCCGAAGAACAAATCGTATAATTCTAACTTGCTAGATTTAGTCCAATGCACGATACATTTAGGCTAACTCGACGTCGCTCCAGTCAGTAAAGCACGCTTTATAGTTCACCAAAATGCATACCGTGAAATTCTTACCTTGTTTATGCGACGAGGATATTATCCCGTAAGGAGTTACACTGACGCTGTACTGCTTCTTTTTGTATTTCTCTGTTCAGGTCGTCCCTCCCGCATTTCGCCCAAAGTCAGACGGGATAGGCGGCAGCACCTCCCCGCAAGCCAGTACAAGATAGGCGGTGTGGAAGATAAAGATAACACGTCCCTCCGTTTGGATCGGGTATTGTGTTTTCTTTAGAGCTTTTGGTTCGTGTGCACTGTGCAACACAGTCTGAGCGCAAATACAAATGCTCGGCCTTTTATAAATAAAAAAAAAATCCGAAGAACAAGACCATCCTCGTCTAATATAAAACCTTCCCGATGAACGAACCTTATAAAACTTGCCCTCCGTCACAGCAAAACAATTTCTGCAACAATTTCATAATCCATTTGTAAAAAGACAACGGTAAGATTTCGTCCAGTGTACGATCAGTTTAAGCAAACTGGGTTTAGCTAGTCAGTAAAACACTCTTTATAGTGTAGCAACGTTAGTAACGCTAAATTCTTACCTAGTTTATGAGACGAGTGCTGTACTTGACTATTTTTTGTAATTTATTATTATTATTATTTTTTTAATGCTTTATAGAGCAAATTGCACCTATGACAGTTGTTATTACCACAGAAGCCATCTCAAATGGTTGCAAACTCTGAGGGTGACTTTGAACCGGAAGTCCCGCCTCAATCGTCATCTGATTGACAGCGGAATCCTGGAGCCAGAGAAGAGAAAAGAATCAGACACGAAGTTGAAGAAGCGAAAAAAAATAAACATCGAATCTCCAAGTTCTCGCAACGAGGGTGACTGTTGGGGTCTGGAGAAGTGACCGGGAGATGGAGAGCCCCGTATTTTGGTCTTGGTAAGAGGGTAACTCACTTGATGTTGACGAGGGAACCTATGCCGCTATGCTATATACCGCCGTGAGAAAACTACGGCCCGGGGGCCACATGCGGCCCGTTAAACGTTTTAATCCGGCCCGCCGAATTTGAAAAAAAAAAAAAAAAACCTTGTTAATGTTTTATTTTCAAAATAGTGTGGTTTTTCAAAGACAAGCTTTTGTTCACTTTCATTTAAAATTAAATTTATTTTTTTTCTCAGATGAGATGAGGTTACCAAAACACTCCATCCATCTGCTCCTGGTCCAGCCCCTCTGTCAAATTTTAGAACCCATTGTGGCCCGCCAATAAAAAAGTTTTCCCACCCCTGCTATATACTATAAGCTATGTTAATGTCGTCAGGCCATTATAGAGTATTTCTTCTGACATTTTGAAGGAGAAATAATACTCAACGTTTTATTTTTTTATGATGTTTGAGGCATTCTGACTGAAATACAGTTCAATTGAGGTTACCAGTAGTCATTTCCATTACCTGTCAATGTAAATTAGAATGTAACTTACTACAGTGAACCCTCGGTTATCGCGGTTAATGGGGACCGAGACCACCCGCGAAAACTGAAAATCCGCGAAGTAGCGGCGCACCTTCAAAAATGCTTAAAAAAAAAAAAGTGCGAAGTAGCGGCGCACCTTCAAAAATGCTTTTAAAAAAAAGTGCGAAGTAGCGGCGCACCTTCAAAAATGCTTAAAAAAATAAATAAAATAATATATATATATATATATATATATATATATATATACGGGTAGAGAGAGAGAGGGTGAAATTCATGTTATAACAAAAAAAAAAAATTATTAAAACATTTTTTTATTCCCCAGCCATTATTTTTGTATTTATTCAATTACTTCTTTTTGTATTTATTTAATTACTTCGACTTTTACCTGCTGGTACGCCGTCCGGTGTGCCCTGGCATTCTTCATTTATTTATTCATTTATTCATTCATAACTGACAGCCTCGCGCTCCGCTCATGCCCGGGCGGAAGGTGTTCCTCTTCGGCTTAACAACCACGCACGCCGGCCGGTCTCCTCCGGAGCTCTCGCACGGTCCCGAACGGAGCGAAATGTCGCCCCGCTAGTGCCCGGGCGGAAGTTGTTCCTCTTCGGCTTAACTGCCACGCACGCTGGCCGGAGCTCTGGTACGGTCCGAACCGCGCGAAACGTCGCCCCAAATCGTGCCCGGGGGAACGTGCTCTTCTTTGTCCACTCTCCTCTTCGCCCACGTTCTTCTTCGGCGGACGCCAGCCGTCTAACCACTCCAGCGCCCCGTCGTGCCGCTCGGCGAAACTACAATGCCCCCGAATATTTTTTAGACCCGCGAAGCACTGAACCCGCGAAAGGTGAACCGCGAAGTAGCGAGGGTTCACTGTATTGCAACCAGATACCTATAAAATGTCATTTAATTTGCACTGTTTTGATCGCCACTGTTTTGCTCATTGAACAACAAATGAAAAGATGAATCATACACAGTGTTTGTAAAGATAATTGTCAATGTTTTATTAAATGAAATTCCAATGTAAAATTGTGTAATATTGTGTTATATAATGGGTCTACAACATACATTTCTCACAGACAAGTAGAGCTTTTTCTCATGAAATGTGTTGAAAAAAAACTAACATTTGAACATTGTTTTGCGTTACAACATCCGTGTTTACTGGTCATAAATTATTAACTTAAGTTTAATATACACTACACGAGCTGGGTAGCCACCACGCCTCAACCACCATAACAAGTTCGCTAACCCTTTAAGTCGAACGAGGTAGCTAACATATCGGGTTCAATTTGTACCAAAAATATGCTGTTGTGCCTTGTGTCTCTGTATATGTCGTCATGACGTGTCATTTGACAAAGCCTTGTGTCGATGTTAGTTGTCGATGTAACAGTCTATGTTAGATGTCAATGTATGTCTATGTTAGATCTCAATGTGTCGATGTTAGATGTCAATCTATGTGTCTATATTAGATGTGTTTATGTTAGATGTCTATGTAAATGTTTGTTAGATGTCGATGTGTGTAAGATGTCTATGTAGAGGTTGGTTAGATGTCGATGTCTATGTAAATGTTTATGATGGATGTCGATGTGTCTGTTAGATGTCCGTGTTTGTTAGATGTGATTGTAATGGTTTATGTTATAGACGTCAATGTAAGTGTCAATGTTAGATGCCCATGCATGTTTGTTAGATGTCGATATGTGTCATTGTTACATTTCAACGTAAATGTTGTTCGTGCAAGTTTCCAGTCCTCCAGCCACGTGACATCATGCGCGTCAAAGTGATAACTCGTACATTTCACGGAGGGAAAAAAAACAGACACCATTGGTAGTTTTGACCGGGAAAAAAAAAAATCATTTATTTTTTTCGAACACCTCATGTCTCTTTCAGCGTAAGAATAAACATGACACGACCAAAATAAAATATACCAACACAGGCAAATATTTAAGGAGCACTCAAGAGATACACTTCAGCTCATTTAATCCCACCTATTTTTACTAACGCAAACCCTTCAATTCTAGCGCCCACAGAATAGTGTGCTATAATGCTATAAAAATATGGAGCCTTTACCTGACAGCGTTTGAATATAACTGAATTCCCATTGCTCACGAAAAACTGAGAAACTAAGAACAAACATTTCAAGCACAAGCTTGACTTCACTTCAACAGTTCTATTTTTTCTTTTGTGACAGCTCAGACATCAAAATAATGCTTTCCTTCTATAAAATAAAAACAGCATGACAAAAGGTGCTGAAATAAACTATATACGGAAGTGCGTGAGTGACAGTGTGTGCATGTGTTTTTGCAACGCATGTGTACACCCCGCCATACAAATTACACAATTCGTTGGATATGTGGTATACACTTAAAAACAATTGCCTTGGAGCAAGTGAACACAACACGTCTCACACTGTATACATGCTGTAGAAGGGCTGGGCGATATGACCTCAAATCAATATCGCGAGAAATCGAGCAATTTTACCTCGATAACGATAAATGCACAATAAATTCCCACGTGGACTAAAATCAAAATAAATGCAGGAATTGCATATTGACTGTTTTTTTTATTGACCAACTGGTACACTTTACTTTCAATGAAAAATAAAAGTACAAAAATCATTTGTATGAACATTCCAAATAGCTTGCAGGGTTCGCGGTTAACTTTAAAAACTGCTTGCCCATAGGGCAAGTGCCACTAAAATTTGCCTTGCCCGAGTGGCCAAATTACTTGCCCGACTTGGGCAAGTGACAATTTTTTTTCTCTAAGAATAAAATGTTTATGGTTGTAAAATGTGCGCCACAAATGTAAATAAACATATAATCTAATAAGCATAAATTAATCTTGTTTTCATCATCAACCATGAAACCCTACTCACAAGAGCAAATGTATCATCCTGTGCAGTTATTGAAAATGTTAATTGTAGTTTTAATAATTAACAAATCTGCATGTTAAATTGGGAAAATGATATTACAGCAATCCAGATGATCAATTTTAAGTCCAGGAGAGCGTATTAATTGAGGAATCACATGAGTAAATTATGAGTGTGGCAAATTTGTGTATTCCTTTAAGACCAGTGCCTGTGGTGCTGCCTCCATAAGTTTCATAGCATAAACAGAACACAGTCACTGACACTATGTCAGGTCACATCATGGAGCTAATGAATTAACAGCCAATAATCAAATATTACTCCCTTCCTTACTCACAACTGAATTGTCTACTTAAAAATATTCGAGCTATTTTAGTCATGTCAGAGGAATCCGAAATGTTCGGATTTGAACGAACTCGTCGCCACTCGTAAACATGCGCAGAAGGTAAGAAAACTTCCGGCTGTCAATTTTCGGCCAAAATATCGTAGGTTTTTGTTGTGTTTTTCAAACTTCAAATGAGGATGCTACGACAGCGAGTTCCAATACTGCGGGATTTATTGACGTCCACTTTAACTCGACATTCACTGAACTAACTGATCCCCGTAGCGCCCGCCCATTACCCCCGATAAGGCCAATGGACCATACCAAAACATAAGGGGTTGTCTGGGTTAAACCATCACCATACAGTGCACACAAACAGATCACACCACCGTTTTCGTCAAAATTAAAGATATTTGGCTGCTTTAAAAAATGCTTGCCCGGTCGGGCAAGTTGCCCATAATTTTACCTTGCCCGTGGCCAAATTTCACTTGCCCCGGGCAATCGGGAAGCGGTTAACCGCGAACCCTGAGCTTGCTTTGCATGACTTGAACAATGTCACAAAGAAAAAGGGTACCTCTTGCGAAATCTTTTTCTGCAAATAGATTGCGCCAAGATGCTCTCATGATGTAAATAATGGCAAATAAAAAAACGCGAAATAAAATGAAAGAAAATGTCAATGCAAGCCAAATAAACAAGTGGGTATTATCGGGGAAAATGTGCCGTCTCGAGTACTCTGCTGCGCAGTCGCCACTTGTCATCTATGTAATGCACAGTTAGGCTCAATCAGGGATCCATGTTGCGACCCGACCACAAGTCGGATGTAGATGCAAAATGCTTGACATGTCTAAGCTCCCGGCCCGATGTAGTCCATATCGGGAAATACGGCTTTCATGAAGCGTTTAAATCCTGTGCGCGCCACGTAACTAGAGGAGCTTTATCTTTAGCTATGTGCTAGGCTATCGCGTCCACCTCTGAGACGTTCTCTCGTATGGTGTCGCCTCCGTTCATGGGCTGTTGTCACTTGTCGAACCTTGCTTCTCACTTTGAACTTTCAGCACAGCATGGTTGTGTTGTGGGTGGTGAGAAAGCTTCTGGATTTGAATCGCCAGCAACGAGAGCGACAGACGGGTGGAGTCACATGACTAGAGGCGCTGTAGCGGTCTTAAAGGGGCATGAACATTGCCGCAGACAAAAGGCTTTTCTTTTTTTATTCATCGAATTTACCGACATGGGCAAAATGATTTCGGTCATTGTAATAAATTTCGGTAACGGTAAATTTTCGGTTTATCGCCCAGCCCTATGCTGTAGCATGGCTTTCTTTGCCGTGGGTGTCAAATATTTTACTTTGTTTTCAGAGTGCTTACAGACCTCTTGGTTTTGCCTCAAAATAATTGTCTGCAAAGCAGTCTGTGCCATCCGCATCATTGATGTGCAGGAGTAGCTTGTTGGTAATAAATAGCTGCAAGAAGTCCGCTGTTTGCCGCAGCATCCAGTGGTCCAGCGCTCGCAGTGAAAGTCTTGTCTGGCAGCCCAAACCATCCCCAAACATTTCGAGATGCACGCCCACTAAATTCCAGAAATATAAACATGGACAAACTTGACATTCTTCCAGATTCTGTCTCTTTGCATTGTTTTGAAGTTACTCCTGCAACTTTTCCACTTCTTCGATCCTCCCCATTGTCTGAAAAAGAAGTGTATATTTTGATTTGAAATAATGACCTCAACATACCAATACATTTGTTTATCATCTGAACTGGATTATTTTGAAACAACATTTGGGATGGACATCTGGGATTTGTTGTTGTGTATATTCAGAATAATCCTTTTCTTGTATATAGCTAAAGCAATAGTCGCTGGCCTTGAAAATGGGTACAAGACTTGACCAAATTAAGATGCCATAAGGTCTAATTTGCCCCTTCTCTACCACAACCGATTTAGAGGCCATTAGTAACAGATTTGAGAAGACCACTTTTAAAGATATGAAGCCAGAGCTCGGCACCGGACCCATTTTTATTATTTATTATAATTTTAATGTATTATTGAGCAAATGACACAATATGTCAGTAGTGATTACCACAGAAGTCATGTCAAAATAGTGCAAATTCTGAGGTCGACTTCAAATCAGACAGGCGGAGACGAGCGCCAGAGAAGAGATGAGAATCAGAAGAGATGTTGAAGAAGCTAATAACAAAAAAAACAAAAAAACACATCAAATCTCCATGTAGTAGCAACGGGGATGGCTCATGGGGTCAGGAGAAGTGAGCGGGAGATGGGGAGTATGAGGTGCCGTTGGGGACAAAAGTCAGGAATCGCTTCACACTTCTGAAATGCACTCTTACACACCAGTGAAATTGTTGTTGCTCATGCATACTTATGAAACGCTATCATACATACGAGTGAAACGCTCTCATACACACTAGTGAAATAGTTGCTGCTCATACACTCGTCAAATGCGCTCATACACATAGGTGAAACATTCTCATACACACCAGTGAAAGGCGCTCAGGCACAATTGTGAAATTATTGTTATTCATAAATACAACTGAAACATGCTCATGCCCATACACGAGTGAAATGCTTTCATACAAACACCCACACTGTTGAAAATGCTGTCATGAACACAAGATCGCTTACAAATACTAAAATGTAAAAATTAATCATTTATTTAGCAGGGATGCATGGTGGGCGACTTGTTAGCACGATGGTCTCACAATGCAGAGGTCGCGGGATTGATTCCGGCTTTCCTGTTTGGAGTTTGCATGTTTCCCACACGCCTGCGTGGGTTCTCCGGTTTCCTCCCACATTCCAAACACATGCATGGCAGGTTGTTTGGACACCCTAAATTGGTGTGAGTGTGAGCGCGGATGGTTGTTTGTCTTTGTGTGACCTGCGATTGGCTGGCAACCAGTTTAGGGTGTACCCCACCTACTGCCCCAAGATAGCTGGGATAGGCTCCAGCACCCCCCGCAACCCTTGTGAGGAGAAGCCGTACAGATAATGGATGGTGGGATGGCATTCATAATGGACGGCCGCCACGGTGGGCGACTTGTGAGCACGATGGTCTCACAATGCAGAGGTTGTGGGATCGATTCCGGCTCCGGCCTTCCTGTGTAGAGTTTGCATGTTCTCCCAAGCCTGCGTAGTTTTCTCTGAGTTCGCCAGTTTCCTCGCACATTGCAAAAACATGCATCCATTTACTCTGATGCCAATGTTTTCTGTACCTTATGGCAGATTTTTCTCTTTGCCGAAGACTATTAGCACTTGTAGAGCGAGGACCTGTGCCACAGTCGTCAACTGCACCCTAAAATCAGATCATTTTGTATTTTAGACATTACACACTACACAGTTAAAGATGGTCCAAAAAAGAAAAATGGATTAATGTATTTCAACTTACATAATACTCTTTAAAGAGCTGACCAGCTCATTCCCAGAGGTACGTATTGGGGCGTATTGGTCGTCTTTACAGAAGACTCCAGGAGGTAACTCAGGTTTGACCTTCAGCCACAACAGAGTGTTGGGTGTGAGTGCTTCCAAGTCGTTGAGGTCGGAAGATGTCCTTGTGATAGGCCTGCTGTTTATAACTGCTTCAGCCTCACCAAGCAAGGTATATTGACTTTCTTCACCCGAAATTTGTTCTTTTACAGTGACATTCAGGATTTTTCTCACAGACCAAATAAGTCGCTCACAGCTTCCTCCGTGGTGGGAACCTGCTGGGGGATTGCTATGCCACTGAATACCTTTTTGCAGCAAGTGTTTCTCGATTTACTTAGTGTTCCATTCTTTGATTGATTTCTTCATTTCACTGTCAGCTGATCTAAAGTTGGTTCCGTTATCAGAATACATCTCTCTCACTTGTCCTCTTCTGACAAGAAATCTTCGGATTGCGTTGAGACAAGCATCTGTGTCACGTGAAGATGCAATTTCCAGATGTACGGCTCGTACAGCGAGACATGTAAAAATCACGCCGTATCTCTTTACTTGTCCTCTAACCCTACTTACTTAGAATGGACCAAAATAATCAACGCCAATTCTCTTGAAAGGCGGATCGTCAGGTAGCACTCTTCTGATGACTCTAGCAGCTCGAGGTATCCAAAACTGTTGATGCAGATTAGCCATCATGTGGTTCCTTCCAGCGTGAGCTGTAATCTCATGAATGTATCTCAGGACTAGCTTTGTGTTATGTGAATCCTTGGCAAGATGGCTTGCTGTTTTGCTGTTTCAGGCATGGCTGCGTGGCTCAACTGTCCACCAACCCTCATGACACCATCTTGAAGTACTATATTGAACTTGTAAAGTGGGCTACTTTTCTTCACCCTTTTTTGTTTTTCAAATATGGCTAAATCTTTTTTGAAACTTCGCCTTTGACAGTATTTCACAAGTTCTCTTTCTGCTTTATCCAAGTCGTCGCAGGTCAAATACTTTCCTTTGACAGTTCTCTTGAATAAATTCATCTTGCCTTCTTCACCTAATGTGATTAACTCCTTTCTATTTTCCTTTACTCTGTCAGTAAGTCTTTCAGCTTTAGAAACCAGGCTACGGCCTGCTTCAATGCTGTCCAAGACGAATAATGGTTCATCCACTGGCCCAGAGAATCTTTGGGCTACAGTGACTGAATTACATGCACTTGAGTCACTCATTTGACCTCCAGGTCATTAATTGGTAATTTGAAGTGGTTTTTGTGTTTAACTAAATTCCTGGACACTGCCTGATTTTTTTCAGAGCTGTACAACCACTAGAAAGGGTGGTTCCCACAATGTGAGTTTTGCTCAGGTGGCCCAACAATGTCAAAAAAAACAAGTAGGGGTGTGTGTGTGTGTTTGTATAAGCTACATGTTGGGGACCAACATCGGACAGCACACCCACTGTAGGGGACCAAAATTTTTGTGGGGACCAAAAATCTGGGCCCCACAAAAAAGAGCATTGAATTCAGTGATAAGAAGCTCAGGGGGAGGTCCTGTCAAAGTTTCAGGGCTTCCCAGGAAGGTCACAAAAACAAGACGAGTGTGCTAGAAATGTGTGTGCGGAAAAATTACTCAGGATCGCTGTCTAGTGGTCGGTCCCGGTACTGCACTTACGCACACTTCACACACTCGGCTGGTCTGCGCATGTGCAGGACAGTCTGCTTTTTGTCAGGCAGCCACCCTCCCCTCCCCCACAGCCCAACCCGAAAAATTGAGATGTTAGTTAAGTATTTATTCCTATTATTGAGTGAGATTACATATTTTTACTTGGCAGCTGGCACAACAGCTAAGCTTGGAGCACAGTTATTGCAAAATAAAATAAATAAACAGTAACAACAATAACGATTGTTAATATTGTTATACTTTATAGCGTAACCTATTTATACAAATTTTCTGTATGCAATTTCAAGTGCAACTAATATAGTTGTGCATATAGATAGCCACCAAACTCCATACATTAGATAAAAATAAGAGCCACGATGTTAACCAATTAACAGTTCAAGAAAAAAGCAGACATCCAAGAACTTGCTTTGTTACTTTTGCGTGGCCAGAACTACAAACCCCAAAGCAGAGCAAACCCAAAACATCAGAGAAAGTACAATACTTTTGTCAAGGAGTGGTGCTGCTGCTTTGCGATCGCTGCCACCATAGTGAACGCGCTCCCACATTCGTGCACACGCACACATGCCACACACCTGTTTTCCACGTCCTGTCAGTCCACTCCGTCGGTCCGCATTTATTTCGTTGGTCAGCCATCACGGTTGGGTGCGCACTAGATCGCTGTTAAACCATCTTCTACGCCACAGTCCTCGTGTTCAACAAACATTTCTCCCGAATTCGCCTACCATGCACAACTCTCCACTTTCAAACCGAGCGCCGCTGTTACTTCCGGGTTTTTAGCGCCAAGCACTTGACGCTAGCGTGTGACGTCATGGCGAAATACTAGGTTTTAAAATAAAAATTTTCTTTTTTTTGTACAGTCTAAGTGCATGGGGTTATGATAGATCGAATGAGTATACCTTTATGAACTCACTAACATTTATGTTGATCATAAAATGTTGTTTTGATGAAGAAAACTGTTATTTTTTAGAATCAATTGGCTTAGGGCACTTGGGCAAACTACGGCCCGGGGGCCACTTGTGGCCCGTTAAACGTTTCAATCCAGCCCCCCAAACTTGAAAAAAATTAAATGAATAAGCCTTGTTAATGGTTTATTTTCTAAATACTGTGGTTTTTCAAAGACATATATATTGTTGTAATGCTTTTGTTCACTTTCGTTTAAAATTAAATGTATTTTAGGACTCATTGTGCCCCCCCCCCTCCCAATCAAAAAGTTTGCCCATCCCTGGCATAGTGGATGGGCCGAGGAGTTTAAAAGGCACACATCATGCATTTTTCAGTCAGTTTTAGCCAGGGCTTGGTATGGGGAAGACCAGCTGGTTTACATGTAATCATTAAATTTTCCCAAGTTTTATTTAAGTTAATTGGACAAAACAAAAAAACGCAATATTCTTCTGCCAGAGAGTATGTAATATTCTTCTGCCATTTTATTGTAGAGGGCCATTTTGAGCCCCTAACAATATTATTCAACCAAGAGATCATGAGTCGTCGCCCACTTACTTTCTGAAGTCAGCTGGGATGTCACGGCTGTGACCCTCGTGAGGATAAAGTGGTTCAGATGGAAAAGTAGGACTAAGGGCTTTTTCTCAGGTTTCCATGCGCAAATCCATGTATATTAGGTTAATTGGAGACTCTAAATTCTCTACTCATCAAATGACATTCGTGACTCTGATGGATAGATAAAATAGATTATTAATCTGCCATGGGAAGTCCAAGGTGTCTGGTAGAAAGAAATGCATTCATACACTCATTACACAGTCAACCAAGCAAAGACACAAAGCCTAGGGCAGGGGCGGGCAAACTTTTTGATTGGAGGACCACAATGGGTTCTAAAATATGACAGAGGGGCCGGACCAGGAGCAGATGGATGGAGTGTTTTGGAAACCTCACCTCATCTGAGAAAAAAAATACATTTAATTTTATATGAAAGTGAATAAAAGCATTCCAACAATAATATTTGTCTTTGAAAACCACAGTGTTTAGAAAATAAAACATTAACAAGGTTTATTCATTAAATTTTTTTCAAGTTCGGCGGCCCGGATTAAAACTTTTAACGGGCCGCATGTGGCCCCCGGGCCGTAGTTTGCCCTCGCCTGGCCTAGGGCATAAACACATACATGTAATATCCAATCCGCTTATTCTCACAAGGATAGCGTGCTGGAGCCTACCCAGCTGTCAACGGGCAGTAGGCGGGGCACACCCTGAAGTGGTTGCCAGCCAATCGCAGGGCACGCAAAGACGAACAACCATCTGCGCTCAAACTCACTCACAAATGCAACCTCCACACAGGAAAGCTGGGTCCCGGGATCGAACCCTGCACCTTGGGACTGCGAGCCGGATGTCCTAACCAGTCTTAACTCATTAAATACCAGCCATTTTCACTGGAGCAACCCACTCAATCCCAGAGTTTTCCTGGGTTTTGACTAATATTGCAAGGCCCACAGAATATTGTATTCTAATGCTATATAGACATGGAGCACACCCGAAGAAAGATGAGACTCTCTTCTTTCAACAGAAAAAAAATGTTTGTTCCTATCTTTTTCCATTCTTGAACAATCGGCATTTGAAAATAGCTAAATTTCATGAAAACTCCAATCCCTGGGGATAAAACTGAGAAAATGAGCTTTTTGTAAACTGATGCATTTTGACCATAATTTGAACTTTGACACTATTATTTATGGCTTTTATGACACCTCTAACATCTAAATAATGCATGCCTTCTATAAAATAAAAAAAAGCACAAAAAATATGTTTTTGATAAAATAAATTTATTTGCACATAACACTAAACGACTGAACTGTTGAACTATGTACAAAAATGAAATACATCAGTGTCATACATACTTTTTTTTTGTGTGATATAAAATAAAACAGTTGCCTTGATGCAAGGGCACACAACATAGTTCACACCACATTCTTGTTTCACTCCGTTTGCCTTTGCGCAAACAGACCCGACACTTTCGTTGTGGTCTGGCTTTGCTGGTCCGTGGAAAATAGGCGAGCTTGTGTTTGTCCACTGGGGTTTGTGTGAAAATAATTGTCTGGGAAGTGATTGCTGGCATCCGCGATGTGCTGCAGAAGCTCATCCGTGAGAAACAGCTGCAGGAAATCAGCTGGCTCCTCAGACTCCAAATGGGCAGCGGCATTCAGTGGTCCAGGGGTTGCTGTAAAGTCGATTTTCCTCGGTTGCCATCCAGTGTGACGCCATCCGGAACCACTGCTTCCTGATGCACAACCTGTAAATTACAGAAATATAAACAATTGGAAATATATATTTATTGCTGCATTTTATTGCTGGCGTGTGAAGTTTCATATTATAATTTACCTTTCTTTACACCAACAAGACGAGGAGGAACTTTCTTGCCGCGGGATGCACAATCTGTGAATTTTAGAAAGTATGCATGATTACCACACCATTCAGTATTGTTGTTTCCTCGTCGGGGAGGAGATACGCTCGCGTCTAACTGCACATTTATGCGACATTTTCTGCCCGCAAGATGCATGATATGTACAATAAAAGCATGAGGGGTAAAACCACATGTTCAATGGTAACTTGCGAGCGCTTACCTCCTCGTTCGGGGGGATCTGGTGAGGACTCTCAGCTGCTTTGGCTATTGTCCGAAGGCAGGCGATGCAGGCCGCAAGGCACGCGCACCCTCTTTAGACGCCTGTTTGTTGAGACGACGACGAAGCGTCATCCTCTCAACCAAAGCGTCTCCATCGCCTTGATGCTTTTAGGAAGCTTTTTTTTTTACAAAAAAGCATTCCTCGATCGTCATTTGCTTGGAGGATTTCATTGCTAACGCTACTAATGCGACTGCTGCTAGTGCTGCCGATGCTGCTGCTACCCACGCTGCTCTCCACACTTATAAGTCTACCCCAGGATCCCGCCCCCCATTTGTACCTCTGGCGCAGATTCAAGGCGGATCTTTTGCACCTCTGCCCCCTGCTGGGTGATTTTTACATGATTCACAATGCGGACAAGGCTGATTCTCAGTCAGAGGTTGCATCAGACCCTTATGTACACTATGACGTAAAAAAGACAGGAAACGAATATAAACATATAGATGTCTTCAGGTACCGACTCTTTATGTACATGTGAAGTTTTGGATTTTTAGCAGCATGTGCATGAGAGTTATTAAGCATTTTGTCCATTGCGGCGAAGGAAATCTTAAGTGAAAACTTTGAAGCCCCGCCCCCGTCATATAGTATTTCGGAAACAAAAGATTTTAGCCCCAGTGTTTGTCCCAGGTCTTAAGATGCTACAGACAGAATTTTAAGGCAATCAGATGAAGCCTTTAGGATCAGGGTGCAAAAGAATGACCCCTGTAAACATGCAAAAAAGGGCAAAAGTCGGACTTTCAAAAATTCATAACTCACTTCCTGTTCATATTAGACGTTAAAATATCAAATTTTTCGCCATGCCCGATGAGACTGCCAAGTTTGGTGAGTTTTTGTGCATGTTTCGGGGGTCAAAAATGCGATCGAACAATCGGAAAAATAATAATAATAATAATTTCAACAAAAACAATAGCGACTTCGCAGCGGTCGCTGCTCAGGCCCTAATAATAATAATAATAATATTAATAAAAGTAATAATATTTTCTACAAAAACATTAGGGACCTCGCAGCCGTCGCAGCTCGGGCCCTAATAACAATTTCTACAAAAACAATAGCGACTTCGCAGCGGTCGCTGCTCAGGCCCTAATAATAATAATAATAATAATAATAAAAGTAATAATAATTTCCACAAAAACAATGGGGACCTCGTAGCGGTTGCTGCTCGGGCCCTAATAATAATTTCTACATAAACAATAGGGACCTCGCCGCGGTCGCTGCTCGGGCCCCAATAATAATTTCTACACAAAGTCCATTGTGGTGACCCGCCCCTTTTAAGTAAATTCAAAATGGCCGACTTCCTGTAAAACCTAGCTCATTGCTCCAAGAGACTTTTTGTAGGTCTTGGTCTTATACATACAGTGAACCCTCGCTACTTCGCGGTTCACCTTTCGCGGGTTCAGTGCTTTGCGGGTATAAAAAATATTCGGGGGCATTGTAGTTTCGCCGAGCGGCACGACGGGCGCTGGAGCGGTTAGACGGCCGGCGTGCGGCGAAGAAGAGCGTGGGCGAAGAGGAGAGTGGACGAAGAAGAGCACGTTCCCCCGGACACGATCGGTGGCGACGTTTCGCGCGGTTCGGACCGTACCAGGGCTCCGGCCGGCGTGCGTGGCAGTTAAGCCGTAGAGGAGCACCGTCCCCGGGCACGGGCGGTGCCAAGCGGCCCCTAAGTTTAACCGAATGGAAGCTCTGGAGGAGGAGGGCATGCTCGCGTCACAGTAAGCCGAAGAGGAGCAACTTCCCCGGGCACGGGCGGTTCCAAGCGGCCCCTAAGTTTAACCAAATGGAAGCTCCGGAGGAGGAGGGCATGCTCGCGTCACAGTAAGCCGAAGAGGAGCACCTTCGCCGGGCACGGGCGGTTCCAAGCGGCCCCTAAGTTTAACCGAATGGAAGCTCCGGAGGAGGCGGGCATGCTCGCGTCACAGTAAGCCGAAGAGGAGCACCTTCCCCGGGCACGGGCGGTGCCAAGCGGCCCCTAAGTTTAACCGAATGGAAGCTCCGGGGGAGGAGGGCGGGCGTGTGTCACAGTTAAGCCGAATTGGAACACCTCTTCCGCCCGGGCACGAACGGAGCGCGAAGCTGTCAGTTATGAATGAATAAATGAATAAATAAATAAATAAATAAAGAATGCCACCTTTCATTTCACAGGGAACACCGGACGGCGTACCAGCAGGTAAAAGTCGGAGTAATTAAATAAATACAAAAAGAATGGCTGGGGAATAAAAAAATAATACGTTTTAATAATAATTTGTTTTTTTTGTTATAACATGAATTTCACTCTCTCTCTCCCCGTATATATATATACATATATATATATATATATATATATATATATATATATATATACATATATATATATATATATATATATATATATATATATATATATATATATATATATACATATTTATTATATATATTGTATTTTCTTTTAAGCATTTTTGAAGGTGCGCCGCTACTTCGCGGATTTTCAGTTTCCACGGGTGGTCTCGGTCCCCATTAACCGCGATAACCGAGGGTTCACTGTACTCCATAAAATTTACAAAAAGCGAGGTGAAACACTCAACCAGGGCTGCTTTTTTGAACATTTCTCGAGGGCCATGGCGAGCCATTTCAAAAAAGCTGCACAACTAACGTATAAAATATTGATAAATTTGCTCGGCCTGATGTGTGTGTAAAGTTTTACGAGTTGTCGTTTATATTTAGAACCTCATAATCAGCGTTGTTTTATTGCCAAAAAGTGCAATGCCACTCCCACAACTTTTCACGAAAAAGGATGAATTTCGTATTGTGACATCCTCATGGCCGAAACAGTCCTCCGAGCATATATGAGGGCGACCTTGTTGAGTTGCACGGAGAAAAACATCCAAGAAAATAACTTGTATTAGCTTTTACCAGTTGGTGGCGCTACTACTACGATGAAAAATAAGTTGGTAGATGTCTTCAGGGCTGAAGTATCCTCAAATGTGTACAACTTCGAGAAGATAGGATCATCTGAGTCATGTTGCCGGAGCTTTTGTTGCCACAGAGTACAATCTGACTTTTCAGCACCGTAATAGCCACGCCTTTTGCCAAAACGTCACAAAATTCGGCAGAGAGTAAGATCATTGTCTTGAGTCTTTTCTGACTAATTTTCAGTCGGATTCGTCAAAAGGGCACCGTGCAGTATGTGAAAATTAAAATAAAAACACATTTTTGATTCCACTTGGCGGCGCTGTGTGTATAACAAAATAATAACATTAAGATGTCTTCAGGTCGGGACGTTTTATTTACAGGTGAAGGTTTGGATTTTTAGGAGCATGTGCAGGGGAGTTATTAAGCATTCATTTATTTGTATTAGGTTCATTTTGTCTTCTTATTATTGATATTTGACTGATTCATTAAAAGCAGACAATTATGTTTTAGGTTAATTTTTTACCTGACATGTTTCGGCGAGTCTTTCGCCTTCTTCAGAGTGTCGCATGATGGTGTCTTGAGACCCGTCTTTATCAGCTGATGTTCCATGAGGGTGTGACTTACCTGTCAAAAAAATTAAAAATCAGAGCAGTAAAAGAACAAGCACAACATGAACATTACAAATCAGCAATCACTGACCACTGCAAAAGGGAAAACCACATCATGGACCGGGAGAAGGGCAGGGTCATCCGCACCGAAGAGAACAAACAACAGCGCTGGATCAGAGAGGCCATTGAGATCTGCAAGCGAGGCATAAAAACCATGAACAGAGACAAGGGAGCCTTCATCCTCTCTACCACCTGGAGCAGCATCTTGGCAGAGTGAACGGACAGCGGGGGGCGTGACTTGCCTTCATTCTTGTGACAGGTAAGTCACGCCCTCATGGAACATCAGCTGATAAAGACGGGTCACAAGACACCATCATGTGACACTCTGAAGAAGGGGAAAGACTTTCGTATTGTGACATCCTCAAGGCCTAAACACTCATCCGAGCAAATATAAGGTAGATTTTGTTAACCTGCCCGGAGAAAAACATAAACGAAAATAATTTGTATTTGTTTTAACCAGTTGGTGGCGCTACCACTGCGATCAAAAATAAGTTGGCAGCCGTCTTCAGGGCCTGAATATCCTCAAATGTGAAAAATTTCGAGAAGATGGATCATCTGAATCATTTTGCAGGAACTTTTGTTGCCACGGAGATTAATCAGACTCTGCGGCACCGTAATAGCCACGCCCTTCGAAGGAAAGTCACAAAAATAGGGATAGAGTAAGATCAATGTCTTGAGTCTTTTCTAGCCAATTTTCAATCGGATTCGTTAAAAGGGCACCGTGCAGTACGTCAAAATGTAAAAAATGATATTGATTGGCGCAAGGTGTATAACTGAATATAAACATATAGATGTCTTCAGGTACCGACTCTTTATGTACATGTGAAGTTTTGGATTTTTAGCTGCATGTGCAGGAGAGTTATTAAGCATTTTGTCCATTGCGGCGAAGGAAATCTTAAGTGAAAACTTCGAAGCCCCGCCCCCGTTCATATAGTATTTCGGAAACAAAAAATTTTAGCCCCAGTGTTTGTCCCAGGTCTTAAGATGCTACAGACAGAATTTTAAGGCAATCAGATGAAGCCTTTAGGATCAGGGTGCAAAAGAATGACCCCTGTAAACATGCAAAAAAGGGCAAAAGTCGGACTTTCAAAAATTCATAACTCACTTCCTGTTCATATTAGACGTTAAAATATCAAATTTTTCGCCATGCCCGATGAGACTGCCAAGTTTGGTGAATTTTTGTGCATGTTTCGGGGGTCAAAAATGCGATCGAACAATCGGAAAAATAATAATAAGAATAATTTCTACAAAAACAATAGGGACTTCGCAGCGGTCGCTGCTCAGGCCCTAATAATAATAATAATAATAATAATAAAAGTAATAATATTTTCTACAAAAACAATAGGGACCTCGCAGCCGTCGCAGCTCGGGCCCTAATAACAATAGGGACCTCGCAGCGGTCACTGCTCGGGCCCTAATAATAATAATAATAATAATTTCCACAAAAACAATGGGGACCTCGTAGCGGTCGCTGCTCGGGCCCTAATAATAATTTCTACATAAACAATAGGGACCTCGCCGCGGTCGCTGCTCGGGCCCCAATAATAATTTCTACACAAAGTCCATTGTGGTGACCCGCCCCCTTTTAAGTAAATTCAAAATGGCCGACTTCCTGTAAAACCTATCTCATTGCTCCAAGAGACTTTTTTGTAGGTCTTGGTCTTATACATACAGTGAACCCTCGCTACTTCGCGGTTCACCTTTCGCGGGTTCAGTGCTTCGCGGGTATAAAAAATATTCGGGGGCATTGTAGTTTCGCCGAGCGGCACGACGGGGCGCTGGAGCGGTTAGACGGCCGGCGTGCGCCGAAGAAGAGCGTGGGCGAAGAGGAGAGTGGACGAAGAAGAGCACGTTCCCCCGGACACGATCGGTGGCGACGTTTCGCGCGGTTCGGACCGTACCAGAGCTCCGGCCGGCGTGCGTGGCAGTTAAGCCGTAGAGGAGCACCTTCCCCGGGCACGGGCGGTGCCAAGCGGCCCCTAAGTTTAACCGAATGGAAGCTCCGGAGGAGGAGGGCATGCTCGCGACACAGTAAGCCGAAGAGGAGCACCTTCCCCGGGCACGGGCGGTGCCAAGCGGCCCCTAAGTTTAACCGAATGGAAGCTCCGGGGGAGGAGGGTGGGCGTGTGTCACAGTTAAGCCGAATCGGAGCACCTCTTCCGCGCACGAGCGGAGCGCGAAGCTGTCAGTTATGAATGAATAAATGAATAAATAAATAAATAAATAAAGAATGGCACCTTTCATTTCACAGGGCACACCGGACGGCGTACCAGCAGGTAAAAGTCAGAGTAATTAAATAAATTAAAAAAGAATGGCTGGGGAATAAAAAAATAATACGTTTGAATAATAATTTGGTTTTTTTGTTATAACATGAATTTCACTCTCTCTCTCTCTCCCCGTATATATATATATATATATATATATATTTATATATTTATTATATATATTGTATTTTTTTTTAAGCATTTTTGAAGGTGCGCCGCTACTTCGCGGATTTTCAGTTTTCGCGGGTGGTCTCGGTCCCCATTAACCGCGATAACCGAGGGTTCACTGTACTCCATAAAATTTACAAAAAGCGAGGTGAAACACTCAACCAGGGCTGCTTTTTTGAACATTTCTCGAGGGCCATGGCGAGCCATTTCAAAAAAGCTGCACAACTAACGTATAAAATATTGATAAATTTGCTCTGCCTGATGTGTGTGTAAAGTTTCACGAGTTGTCGTTCATATTTAGAACCTCATAATCAGCGTTGTTTTATTGCCGAACAGTGCAATGCCACTCCCACAACTTTTCACGAAAAAGGATGAATTTCGTATTGTGACATCCTCATGGCCGAAACAGTCATCCGAGCATATATGAGGGCGACCTTGTTGAGTTGCACGGAGAAAAACATCCAAGAAAATAACTTGTATTAGCTTTTACCAGTTGGTGGCGCTACTACTACGATGAAAAATAAGTTGGTAGATGTCTTCAGGGCTGAAGTATCCTCAAATGTGTACAACTTCGAGAAGATAGGATCATCTGAGTCATGTTGCCGGAGCTTTTGTTGCCACAAAGTACAATCGGACTTTTCAGCACCGTAATAGCCACGCCTTTTGCCAAAACGTCACAAAATTCGGCAGAGAGTAAGATCATTGTCTTGAGTCTTTTCTGACTAATTTTCAGTCGGATTCGTCAAAAGGGCACGTTGCAGTACGTGAAAATTAAAATAAAAACACATTTTTTATTCCACTTGGCGGCGCTGTGTGTATAACAAAATAATAACATTAAGATGTCTTCAGGTCGGGACGTTTTATTTACAGGTGAAGGTTTGGATTTTTAGGAGCATGTGCAGGGGAGTTATTAAGCATTCATTTATTTGTATTAGGTACATTTTGTCTTCTTATTATTGATATTTGACTGATTCATTAAAAGCAGACAATTATGTTTTAGGTTAATTTTTTACCTGACATGTTTCGGCGAGTCTTTCGCCTTCTTCAGAGTGTCGCATGATGGTGTCTTGAGACCCGTCTTTATCAGCTGATGTTCCATGAGGGTGTGACTTACCTGTCAAAAAAATGAAAAATCAGAGCAGTAAAAGAACAAGCACAACATGAACATTACAAATCAGCAATCACTGACCACTGCAAAAGGGAAAACCACATCATGGACCGGGAGAAGGGCAGGGTCATCCGCACCGAAGAGAACAAACAACAGCGCTGGATCAGAAGGCCATTGAGATCTGCAAGCGAGGCATAAAAACCATGAACAGAGACAAGGGAGCCTTCATCCTCTCTACCACCTGGAGCAACATCTTGGCGGAGTGAACGGACAGCGGGGGGCGTGACTTGCCTTCATTCTTGTGAATGGTAAGTCACGCCCTCATGGAACATCAGCTGATAAAGACGGGCCACAAGACACCATCATGTGACACTCTGAAGAAGGCGAAAGACTTTCGTATTGTGACATCCTCAAGGCTTAAACACTCATCCGAGCAAATATAAGGTAGATTTTGTAAACCTGCCCGGAGAAAAACATCAACGAAAATAATTTGTATT
The DNA here is from genome assembly GCF_059441095.1 of Idiotropiscis lumnitzeri. NCBI lineage: Eukaryota > Metazoa > Chordata > Actinopteri > Syngnathiformes > Syngnathidae > Idiotropiscis > Idiotropiscis lumnitzeri. The sequence goes on along the minus strand of NW_028283599.1, from coordinate 957,991 downwards.
TGTTTTAACCAGTTGGTGGCGCTACCACTGCGATCAAAAATAAGTTGGCAGCCGTCTTCAGGGCCTGAATATCCTCAAATGTGAAAAATTTCAAGAAGATGGATCATCTGAATCATTTTGCAGGAACTTTTGTTGCCACGGAGAATAATCAGACTCTGCGGCACCGTAATAGCCACGCCCTTCGAAGGAAAGTCACAAAAATAGGGATAGAGTAAGATCAATGTCTTGAGTCTTTTCTAGCCAATTTTCAATCGGATTCGTTAAAAGGGCACCGTGCAGTACGTCAAAATGTAAAAAATGATATTGATTGGCGCAAGGTGTATAACTGAATATAAACATATAGATGTTTTCAGGTACCGACTCTTTATGTACATGTGAAGTTTTGGATTTTTAGCAGCATGTGCAAGAGAGTTATTAAGCATTTTGTCCATTGCGGCGAAGGAAATCTTAAGTGAAAACTTCGAAGCCCCGCCCCCGTCATATAGTATTTCGGAAACAAAAAATTTTAGCCCCAGTGTTTGTCCCAGGTCTTAAGATGCTACAGACAGAATTTTAAGGCAATCAGATGAAGCCTTTAGGATCAGGGTGCAAAAGAATGACCCCTGTAAACATGCAAAAAAGGGCAAAAGTCGCACTTTCAAAAATTCATAACTCACTTCCTATTCATATTAGACATTAAAATATCAAATTTTTCGCCATGCCCGATGAGACTGCCAAGTTTGGTGAATTTTTGTGCATGTTTCGGGGGTCAAAAATGCAATCGAACAATCGGAAAAATAATAATAATAATAATTTCTACAAAAACAATAGGGACTTCGCAGCGGTCGCTGCTCAGGCCCTAATAATAATAATAATAATAAGAGAAGATAAGATAAGATGTCCTTTATTAGTCCCACAATGGGGAAATTTGAAAGTAATAATATTTTCTACAAAAACAATAGGGACTTCGCAGCCGTCGCAGCTCGGGCCCTAATAACAATTTCTAGAAAAACAATAGGGACCTCGCAGCGGTCACTGCTCGGGCCCTAATAATAATAATAATAATAATTTCCACAAAAACAATGGGGACCTCGTAGCGGTCGCTGCTCGGGCCCTAATAATAATTTCTACATAAACAATAGGGACCTCGCCGCGGTCGCTGCTCGGGCCCCAATAATAATTTCTACACAAAGTCCATTGTGGTGACCCGCCCCCTTTTAATAAATTCAAAATGGCCGACTTCCTGTAAAACCTAGCTCATTGCTCCAAGAGACTTTTTTGTAGGTCTTGGTCTTATACATACAGTGAACCCTCGCTACTTCGCGGTTCACCTTTTGCGGGTTCAGTGCTTCGCGGGTATAAAAAATATTCGGGGGCATTGTAGTTTCGCCGAGCGGCACGACGGGGCGCTGGAGCGGTTAGACGGCCGGCGTGCGCCGAAGAAGAGCGTGGGCGAAGAGGAGAGTGGACGAAGAAGAGCACGTTCCCCCGGACACGATCGGTGGCGACGTTTCGCGCGGTTCGGACCGTACCAGAGCTCCGGCCGGCGTGCGTGGCAGTTAAGCCGTAGAGGAGCACCTTCCCCGGGCACGGGCGGTGCCAAGCGGCCCCTAAGTTTAACCGAATGGAAGCTCCGGAGGAGGAGGGCATGCTCGCGTCACAGTAAGCCGAAGAGGAGCACCTTCCCCGGGCACGGGCGGTTCCAAGCGGCCCCTAAGTTTAACCGAATGGAAGCTCCGGAGGAGGAGGGCATGCTCGCGACACAGTAAGCCGAAGAGGAGCACCTTCCCCGGGCACGGGCGGTTCCAAGCGGCCCCTAAGTTTAACCGAATGGAAGCTCCGGAGGAGGAGGGCATGCTCGCGTCACAGTAAGCCGAAGAGGAGCACCTTCCCCGGGCACGGGCGGTGCCAAGCGGCCCCTAAGTTTAACCGAATGGAAGCTCCGGGGGAGGAGGGCGGGTGTGTGTCACAGTTAAGCCGAATTGGAGCACCTCTTCCGCCCGGGCACGAGCGGAGCGCGAAGCTGTCAGTTATGAATGTATAAAAGAATAAATAAATAAATAAATAAAGAATGCCATATAACATGTATTTCACTCTCTCTCTCCCCGTATATATATATATATATATATATATATATATATATATATTTATTATATATATTGTATATTTTTTTAAGCATTTTTGAAGGTGCGCCGCTACTTCGCGGATTTTCAGTTTTCGCGGGTGGTCTCTGTCCCCATTAACCGCGATAACCGAGGATTCACTGTACTCCATAAAATTTACAAAAAGCGAGGTGAAACACTCAACCAGGGCTGCTTTTTTTAACATTTCTCGAGGGCCATGGCGAGCCATTTCAAAAAGGCTGCACAACTAGCGTATAAAATATTGATAAATTTGCTCGGCCTGATGTGTGTGTAAAGTTTCACGAGTTGTCGTTCATATTTAGAACCTCATAATCAGCGTTGTTTTATTGCCGAACAGTGCAATGCCACTCCCACAACTTTTCACGAAAAAGGATGAATTTCTTATTGTGACATCCTCATGGCCGAAACAGTCATCCGAGCATATATGAGGGCGACCTTGTTGAGTTGCACGGAGAAAAACATCCAAAAAAATAACTTGTATTAGCTTTTACCAGTTGGTGGCGCTACTACTACGATGAAAAATAAGTTGGTGGATGTCTTCAGGGCTGAAGTATCCTCAAATGTGTACAACTTCGAGAAGATAGTATCATCTGAGTAATGTTGCCGGAGCTTTTGTTGCCACAGAGTACAATCGGACTTTTCAGCACCGTAATAGCCACGCCTTTTGCCAAAACGTCACAAAATTCGGCAGAGAGTAAGTGAGTCTTTTCTGACTAATTTTCAGTCGGATTCGTCAAAAGGGCACCGTGCAGTACGTGAAAATTAAAATAAAAACAAATTTTTGATTCCACTTGGCGGCGCTGTGTGTATAACAAAATAATAACATTAAGATGTCTTCAGGTCGGGACGTTTTATTTACAGGTGAAGGTTTGGATTTTTAGGAGCATGTCCAGGGGAGTTATTAAGCATTCATTTATTTGTATTAGGTTCATTTTGTCTTCTTATTATTGATATTTGACTGATTCATTAAAAGCAGACAATTATGTTTTAGGTTAATTTTTTACCTGACATGTTTCGGCGAGCCTTTCGCCTTCTTCAGAGTGTCGCATGATGGTGTCTTGAGACCCGTCTTTATCAGCTGATGTTCCATGAGGGTGTGACTTACCTGTCAAAAAAATTAAAAAAATCAGAGCAGTAAAAGAACAAGCACAACATGAACATTACAAATCAGCAATCACTGACCACTGCAAAAGGGAAAACCACATCATGGACTGGGAGAAGGGCAGGGTCATCCGCACCGGAGAGAACAAACTACAGCGCTGGATCAAAGAAGCAATTGAGATCTGCAAGCGAGGCATAAAAACCATGAACAGAGACAAGGGAGCCTTCATCCTCTCTACCACCTGGAGCAGCATCTTGGCGGAGTGAACGGACAGCGGGGGGCGTGACTTGCCTTCATTCTTGTGACAGGTAAGGCACGCCTTCATGGAACATCAGCTGATAAAGACTGGTCACAAGACACCATCACAGGGTTCGAAGTTAACTTTAAAAACTGCTTCCCCATAGGGCAAGTGCCACTAAAATTTGCCTTGCCCGAGTGGCCAAATTACTTGCCCAACTTGGGCAAGTGACAATTTTTTTTCTCTTGCCCTGAGTGACTTTTTGTATGACAAAGTGTCTAATTACAAATTGCATGAATTTTTTGTTCGGACAGTTCCCGCCTAGAAAGAATTAAAAATACGTTACAATCATAAGTGTTGCTTATATAAAAATGTATCATGTATTAACACATTAATTAGGTGTCTGCTGACCCAGGATTATGTTATTGTTATGTTATGTTATATATCAAAGAGAATGTGGAATGACACTGAACGATGGAAGGTGGAAGGATGTGGAAAGATCGTGAATGACATTGAATGATTTGGAATGACACTGAAAGATTTTGAATAATACTGAATGACACTGAATGAAGTAAAACTCTCTGGGAACGGGCCAATTCAAGATAGCTGCCGCACTGTGGGGGAGGCTTTGGTACCAAATTTGGAAAGAGACCCAAACGGTTGGGTCCATTTTATATCAGTGTGGGGGTGAAACGTTGGTCTTGGCGGAGCTGTCTGAATATTGGAGAAGTGAGAAGACAAAGTAAAACAGAACAATTAAAATCACTCTTCAAATACATATTGTTTGGTAAGCAGAGCATGATTTACAGCTCACCATTTTATTGCATGCACCAAGCATGTTATACATTTTTCTGTCCACGGGATGGCGTAGTCAAGAAAAATGAAGCATCTCGAAGCCCATTCATGTGTGAAGTATTTCCCTGCAGGGCTTGGCTGCTTTATGGGGCTTCATTTTGCCATCACTAGTTTTAGATAGTTTTAATTTTTGAAAGAGCATTTTCATTTTACAGTGAACCCTCGCTACTTCGCGGTTCACCTTTCGCGGGTTCAGTGCTTCGCGGGTCTAAAAAATATTCGGGGGCATTGTAGTTTCGCCGAGCGGCACGACGGGGCGCTGGAGCTGTTAGACGGCCGGCATGCGCCGAAGAAGAGCGTGGGCGAAGAGGAGAGTGGACGAAGAAGAGCACGTTCCCCCGGGCACGATTTGGGGCGACGTTTCGCGCGGTTCGGACCGTACCAGAGCTCCGGCCAGCGTGCGTGGCAGTTAAGCCGAAGAGGAACAACTTCCGCCCGGGCACTAGCGGGGCGACATTTCGCTCTGTTCGGGAGCGTACGAGAGCTCCGGAGGAGGCCGGCCGGCGTGCGTGGCAGTTAAGCCGAAGAGGAGCACCTTCCCCGGGCACGGGCGGTGTCAAGCGGCCCCTAAGTTTAACCGAATGGAAGCTCCGGAGGAGGAGGGCATGCTCGCGTCACAGTTAAGCCGAAGAGAAGCACCTTCCCCGGGCACGGGCGGTGCCAAGCGGCCCTTAAGTTTAACCGAATGGAAGCTCCGGGGGAGGAGGGCGGGCATGTGTCACAGTTAAGCCGAATAGGAGCACCTTCCCCGGGCACGGGCGGGGCGAAATGAAACCGAGTTCAATCGAACGGAGACACGCTTCGGGGGAGCAGGTCCGGCGTGCATGACAATTAAGCCGAAGAGGAGCACCTCTTCCGCCCGAGCACGAGCGGAGCGCGAGGCTGTCAGTTATGAATGAATAAATGAATAAAAAAAATAAATGAAGAATGCCACCTTTCATTTCACAGGGCACACCGGACGGCGTACCAGCAGGTAAAGGTCGAAGCAATTAAAAAAATACAAAAAGAAGTAATTGAATAAATACAAAAATAATGGCTGGGGAATAAAAAAATAATAAGTTTTAATAATAATTATTTTTTTTTTTGTTATAGCATGAATTTCACTCTCTCTCTCTCTACCCGTGTATATATATATATATATATATATATATATATATATATATATATTTATTAATTTTTTTTTTTTAAACATTTTTGAAGGTGCACCACTACTTCGCACTTTTTTTTTTAAGCATTTTTGAAGGTGCGCCGCTACTTCGCGGATTTTCAGTTTTCGCGGGTGGTCTCGGTCCCCATTAACCGCGATAACCGAGGGTTCACTGTATTTTTTTCATTATCGAATTTTATTTTTTTCTATTCAAGTTTTGAGTTCATTTTCGTTTACTAAAATAACCTTGGGCTGCAACTACTATCACAGCAACGGCTCATTATATTTTGGCTGCTAAATATGCCAATTTGTCAGAGAGAAGACCGTGACAAAGAATGGCCCAATCGCAATAAACACTCTACACCATACGTTCCTCGTTGACGTGTACATGGGGTGTTGCAGAGCACAGGTTCCAAGCGTACCGATATTGCAAAATTGGGACAATGCGTGTGACGACACCAACTTCCGCCTCCTATGTCATCGAGCTTGGCGGCACGTTATCATTATGTATTTATTTGTAACAATTTTGACGTTGAGAGTGATATTAAAACTTAAGTAATGTGGTAGTTAGGAAAAAACCCTGGCTTGGGACCCACCGGAACAAGCTATAGCTTCATTTGTACTATTTGAGGCGCTCTCACAATCTGCGGCGCATGCACACAAGGTCGCTAAGTACGCTAGCTGCACTGGGACAAAACACGTAGGTGACTTTAAAAGAGTGACCGAAATTGCACACATGCAACTGTTTATCATAATGTCATAATTCGATATGTACATTTGAAGAGAATTTTTTTCAGCATGGGCACAAGAATTCCACCGAACATCGCCAGTTCAATGGGATTTTGGTTAAGTCCGCAAATAATTGTGGACAATATACTTTGGCTGCGCGCTCGAATAATTTTACTCGTATATACTTCAATGAGGGTGTAGTGTGGGTATCGGGATCTTTAACACGCCCTAACACGAAGCTGACTCTCCAACCGCCACAGCCTTTTAATGACGATATTATAAAATAAACAAAAACACTGTTCAACAACATAAAATAAAATAAAAAATCACATCATACTTACATTTATAAACTTTAATCCTCAAGAACATTATTCTCAGGTTGACCGAAAGACGAGGACACGGGAGCGCCTCGGGCATGTTCTTCTTCCTTGTGTAGGCGAATGACATTTTAAGGTGCTTGTCCGCCACCTGCTGTGCTGAACTATGTATTAAATAAGAAAAGCAAATTGTTGAATGTTTTTTCCCCAATGAAGACTGAATTGTAAAATACCCGGAAATGGCTTTTCTGTTTTATTGTGCATTTAAAAAAAATTCTGATTGTCCTTTTTTGTTGAGATAATTGTTGAATATTGAAATTGCACATGTAACTGGTAATTTAGTTTTAGATATTATTTGAACCAGTGGAGGGCCATGCATTTCACACCTGGGCCTTCAATGAAGTCCTACTTCGTCCTACTTGAATAAATCCCCCTCATAATACCATAATTTATGACACCACGGGTGGACAAACAATATACAGAAAAGCACTTAGACAGCACTGACCGAGTGTTGGACGATATAGCTTCTCTTGAAAGGTCCGTGTTGAAAATGGCCTCGCAAGTGAATCTTCAATTTCTAAAGATAAAGATGTCTTTTAATTGTCCCATAACGGGGACATTTGCAGTGTTACAGCAGCAAAGATATACATCACACAGTGGCACCGACGTAATGTAGCCGTTAATGTATAACATTGGCAGCAGGCATTCATAAAAAGCATGCAAATATACACAGTATATACGTATATACACAGATCCCCATGTATATACACACTTACAGCCCACAACATATACAAGTGTAAGGAAACACTCCTAATGCCTGTCTATGGTTCAGAGGGGAAATAAATAAAAACGCTGCAATGATAAAAAAAAATACTGAATGATTGAAAATACTGCAATGATAAAAATACTGCAAGAATAAAAGTACTGTACCCAGCCAACATGTCCAACTGGGCCCCAAATGGGGTAAATGCGGGATTCCTGGGTACCAAGTGGGAATGGGCTAGAAGTGGGCAATGGTACAGGGTTCCATGTGGGCGCCATCTGGGATTGGTGGGCATGGGCTTAAACTGGGCAAATGTTGTGGGTGCAATACGGGTTGTGTATGGGCTAAGTGGGCATGGGTTAGAACTGGTAAAGATAAAGATAAAGATGTCCTTTATTAGTCCCACAATGGGGAAATTTGAGGTGTTACAGCAGCAAAGATATAGCTCACACAGAGTCGGCGGCGTAATGTAGCCGTTAATGTATAACATTAGCAGCAGACATTCATAAAAAGCATGCAAATATACACAGTATAAACGTATCTAAGTGTAAGGAAACACTCCTAATGTCTGTCCATTATACAGAGGGGAAAATGCTGTAATGATAAAAACTACTGAATCTACTACTGAAACCATTTATAGGTCCTATTTGGGTTATGTGTGGGCTAAGTGGGCATGGGTTAGAACTGGTCAACCATGTGAGGGTCTCATATGGGCTGTATATGGGCCAAGTGGGCATGGGTTAGAGCTGGTCAACCATGTCTGGGTCCTATTTGGGTTATGTGTGGGCTAAGTGGGCATGGGTTAGAAGTGGTCACCATTTATCGGTCCTGTTTGGGTTATGTGTGGGATAAGTGGGCATAGGTTAGAGCTGGTCAACCATGTCTGGGTCCTGTATGGGTTATAGATGAGCTAAGCGGGCATGGGTTTGAAAATTTGTTCTGGAGCCTTTTTGATATTTAATGCATGCTATGCTAATAGTAACCACCCGAAGACTATTCTCAGTAGAACTATTCAATGGATGCCAAAACGATAGAGACATGGCCATGGAGCCTATGCTGCGAGATTGTGAAAGGACTAAAATAAGTGTAGGATTTTTGAGGACCAGAAGTCAGCTTTTATTAGGTTTGACATTGATTTAACTTATGGAACAATGCAAATTATGGTCGGGTTGTTGTTGGACTTTTTCCGCTTTTGACTAAGGGACGGGTGTTTTTATTTTCTGGGACTCTTTAGAACAAGCGGCACGGTGGCGGACTGGTTAGCAAGTCCGCATCACAGTACAGAAGTGCAAGGTTCTCCCTGTGCCTGCTAGGGTTTTCGCCGGTTTCCTCCCACTTTCCAAAAACATTCATGATAGGTTGATTGGTCACTGGTCCAAGGTCTGAGTGTGAGAGCGGATGGTTGCTTGTCTCTGTGTGCCCTGCGATTGACTGGCAACCAGTTCAGGGTGTACCCTGTCGACTGCCCGAAGACAGCTGGGATAGGCTCCAGCACTCCCGGGGACCCTTGTGAGGACAAGAAGCAGTACAGAGGATTGATTGATTTATTAAAATTAAAATTAAATTCATGTATTTATCTATGCTAAATTTAACAAGGCTGGACGTTATATTTTGTGAATTTACATGTACCCCCAACTGTGACTTAATAACCCTTAAGGGACAAGATAACATTTTATAATATTCCAGACAGCTAAGATTGTCATCTATGAACTATTTGACAAGGCAGGTCCAGCATTGTCAGCCACATCCAACAGTCAACACAGTTACTTTTTTTTTAATAAACAAAATCAACATTATTAATTAATGTTATTTTATTAATTCTGTATGCTGTGAAAGATCTTTATTCAAAGTATATTTGAAGTTATTTCTACCTTATTGCTTGATTTTTGTAGATTCAAGTTGGAGTTGTCAAAATTACAGATTCTTTTGAAGGCAGCATATTCAAACTGTGAGAAAAGGAGCGAATGCAAGCTACGCGGTCTTTGAGGTGCGGCAGAAGAGCTGAAAGCACGGTGAGTCCCGAACGATAATTGAATTAATTAATTAATCTTGGGTAAATGTCTGGCTCTCATTTTTTAGACTTACTTTACAATGTGTTTTGTAATTTTTCAAGGTTGCCTGTGTTGGAAAACTGCTTGGTGCGTTAGCTAAAACACAGTATGCTAAAATGATAAGTGACGAGAACACAGAGGGTATATCAACAACGTACGTACTCGAATTATTTTGGGGAAAACTTAAGTACATTATAATCACCCTTTTAATAATACTGATAAGCGTTGTGTGTTTTATTTATTTTTATGAGGACCTTTACAACGAGCTACATATTGTTAGCATTGGGCCTACGACGCTAAACACAGTGTCCCTCGATCTCTCTCCAAAATTCTCCAAAAGACTTAAGCTTTCACTCAAATTAATACAATCTACTCCACTCGCTCATTTAAGGCTTTTTTGTGATGTGTTTGATTTGGGTAAGTAAAGCAAAACATATTAACTGTTGAATGTTGCCTGTTATTTAAATAATTAAAGATGAAAGTTGAACAGATATTGAAATGCTAGATTGGCTCATTCAGAATCATGCCACAATGTGCTTTGTATGTTTTGTGTGTGGGTTTATCAAGCTCTAATTCAATGCAGTGTCCAAAACGAGCGCGCATAATTGTTGGATGAATGTTGGTTAATAGAGTCAGATAATAGTTAAAATTCCAACAGTTGAACAGATGTTGAAATGCTAGATTGGCTCATTCAGAATCATGCCACAATGTGCTTTGTATGTTTTGTGTGTAGGCTTATCAAGCTCTAATTCAATGCAGTGTTGAGCTGCATTTGAGAGGAACTACGTAAGTAACTAATGTGGAAAAATTGTGACTTCTTTGTGTACTTTTATTTTGAATATTCAAATTTTGTGGGTAAAGGTTAGAGAAAATAAGTTAAAAATGAGAGCTGTACAGGTATTTAAGTTTTTGGTTTGTAAAATACCCGAATGTGGGTTTCAGCAGGTGAGGCAATGATTGGACAGAGCAAAAGCTATGCTCCAAAATAGAAGTGATTACACCTTCACTAGACTAACCTGCAGCTAATTACATAATTATAAAATTAACACTTTAACCTGGCTTCCCCATCACAGATGTATTCTTTTAAATGCAAAGCTTTTTGTTCTAGCTTTTGTTGTTAAATGACATTCATGCCCAAGTGTCTATGCATCCATTGCAGGGATGTTTTCTCAAGTGACGAGTCTGAAGCCTGTGATGACGAAGTACCATCTACACCTCCCCATGGATTGTCACAGAGAAAAAGCTTCCTAACCAAGAGAGGCGCTGCAGAAGGTCCTTGAGTACGTCCAACGTGTTGAGTCTGTGAGTCTACTGCAGGATCTAATGCAGGTATGAAAATGATGAAATTTTAATGTATTATCTTCAAAATTATAAATAATTATTTAATTTCTTGAAATATAAAATTAGGTACCCTAAACCCAAGTAGGAACCCCAGTCCCAGTACATTCCTGATTCTGGAGCTACAGAGATCAAACCATCCTACTGTATCACTAAATAGCCCCACCTCTAAAACCCTGATTCGGAAGGCCGAGTTGAAAGACTTCAGAGTTCAAGATGGTCAACTGCAACTATGATAAGCCGAATGTGTTCACCCCAAGTCGGAAACTGAGAAAAAGACTCAATTTTCACATGATTTCAGTCCCTTCTATATTTAAAAGAATGTATTGGGGCTCTAAAAATGTGAAATATTTTTACAAGTATTTCTTTTACTACTCATAGGCAGTTTCATAATAATAGTACAATTTGGCATCGTGTATTGTTTTTTGGTTCCATTCAAAATGCACAAGACGTATAGACATATTTTGTTTGTGGATCGCTGCAGCATCATACGAGCGCACAGAGACAAACGTGGCAGCAACTTAAAACAATTAAAATATCGAATCGAAATCGAGAACTGAAAATCAAAAATCTAATCGGGGCTTGAGTGAATCGTTACCTCCCTAATCATAATCATTTTGGTAGAATGTTGGGCTCTTGCCCTTTGAGTGTATATGGCGTTACCGAAGCTGTTCACTTAATCAACAATTCCTTTCCTGTGACGTTTATCATACCCAGTTTAACTGCCAAAATATTTTTAAGTGTGTGATGATTATCTGGATCGAGTGACACCCATGTTATAATGGTTGCAGGTATTGGTGGATTGGACGATAGTGTCAGAACAATGATGGCGTTCATCATGACAAATCCTCTGTCTCTGAAGTACAATCTCTTTGGACATCGTAGCAAGAACAAGCGCCGAGACCTGCCTTTTTCTGATGTTCTATACGGTAATATATATATATATATATTTTTTTTTTTAAGGGATTGTGGTGTGAAGACATTTCAGCATGTCCCATAAGGTTTCACAATCATTAAATAGCTTTACTAAGTTGGCTTCTTGTCTTTTTTGTTTTAGGAGCACTGAAAAGGAATGGAGCCACAAAGGACATCAACGAGAAGGACACAGGCAACCCTGTCCAAGTGGTTCATGGGAGCTTGTGATCAAGGTGGGAATAGGGCAGTTCGAGCTCGGAGATCTCAAGGCAACTGTCAGGTTTAAAACGTCCTGACGCCATTTTTAGACTGAAGGTGGCATAAATCCAGACCAAACCAGTTAGAGTTCTGTTTTTGACCATTCGCGAATGGGAGAGGAAGTCAGGAGGTGAAGCAGGCGTCTTGCCAGTTCAATCTCGCGCACTCTCTCTCACTCTCTACCACCCGTTCGGTCTTTTATCAGCAACCTAAGCAGACAATGGAGGTCTGTCTGAAATTCTAGCAGGCAGGCAGGAAGCAATCAACCACAGTAGTCAGTCAGGAATTCGAAACTAAAGTGTGTGCGTGTGTTCCAGTTGTGCGCGTGTGTGCTAAAGCAATAATGTGAGTGTCTGTGTGTGTGTGCGCAATTATAACTGATACAAATAGTGTATAAAAACATGATTAGAAATACACAAACTATTTACATATCCTCATCCCATCTCACATTCCCCCGTTTGTGGGTTTAAATCATGTCCTTACGGCTTTAAGACAGATCATCATAATGAAATCATACAACAGTGTGGTCATCCGTGGAGGGGCGAAAACCCTCAGTAGGGACAAAATTCCCCTCCTCCCTTCCGGCGTGGAACGAGATTCTCATGGTATGTTGGTCACTTGGGAATAAAACATAAAAAAACTTCAATATACCTAGTGAAAAATAACAAAACTGTCTCCACGCAGAGCTTGTCTCCACGCAGAGCTTGTCTCTGCGGCGACTTGATGGAGGCCCTTGCCTCGTTGTAGGAGGGGACAGCCGTCTTTACCTCCCGGATCTTCGTGTGTGGTGTATGTGTGTACATGTGTGGGGGCAGGGGCAAAAGGGTCCATGTGTTATTTAGGTTTCAGTGTCCAGTTCGAGTTTGTCATTGTCCAGTTCGAATTCGTCATTCTCAACATCAATCAGGTTGTAATGGTACATTTGGGCAACAAACATGCAGTTAATAATCATCTTTGTCATAAGAATAATGCAACATGAACAGACTACAAATAACAAAAATGAAAACCATAATTATCCCGATATATTGTCTTTCAAATTCTTCGTAGTGGTCATAACATCAATAATTGTTTCATTTTATTAAAAATGTAAATGCAGTAATGTTCTCCAATCAAGGCTAAAATTCTTTATGTACGTCATTAATTTCCAAACAATATCTAATCTTTTTGTTCTGTGGCTTCAACATTCGTATCTGTGGCTGGTTGTGCGGTTCCGATGTGCGTGTGGTCCGATATTGTGACTCAGGTGGGCTCCTGTTCGAGGGATTCGCGTTGCTCGGCCTTTAGCTGGAAACCGGAGAAGCTTGTACTGCAACTGGTGGATCCAGCTGCCACGCCCCGCGACCTTTGCTGCCGTCGGGGTCACTGCAATCATCTGGCGAGGGCCATCTCAGCATTCACTTGTCCCAACGAAGTCGTTTCAGCACCTTGAAGAAGAGTTGGTCTCCCACACGGACGTGATTTCTCTGTGGATCAGAACACACTGGCCAGTAATTGCGTCTTTTTTTTTTTTTTTTTTTTTTTGGTCAAAACATGTTTCCCATGTGGACTGGGACTGATGTGCCAGTCGCTGGTGGTTCTGATGAACCTGAGAGTCGATAGGGGATAGTGTCCTAACTTCGGCTGGCACTATCCTCATTGCTGTGATTGAAACACAGTCTGGTCATTGTCTCCTTTTTTTCCCTCATATTCTTGATAAGTCTGCCCTTAACAGTCCCATTAGTGCGTTCCACAAGTCCTGCAGACTGTATGCACAATGACGCTTTGAGTCAATTTTGCAACAACTGTCCCACTTGTTACAACATCATTCACAAAATGCATAATTTTCACTTCAAATCACTTCTTGAAATTCCAAATGTCAGGATAATTTGTGTTAGGTTGAAGATGTATTTTATCCCATATTTTACTCTATTAGTATTGCAAAAGAATTGTTCCACAGCGTGACCCATGTTTGACCATATGGATGAGAAGACTTCACAGAGAAGCGGATGCCTGAAGACTGGATCAACGTCTGCAACATCAAAGGAGGTGTGCTGAGACACACCTCTGAAACAAAAGGACTGAGACTTTAGTACCAGAGCACTAAAAGGGCATATCTGCCTTTTCAATCAGTGGATGACTGCCATTGATGTCTGTCTTTCCTCTTGTGTCTGAGATGTTTACATGTTCCTGCTGGTGCTCCCCCCTTCATCCCTTAGTGCAAATACATTGTATTGTTAGGGACTTCCCTAATAAAATAGAGGGCTCGGCGGAGTGTGCTCCAGAACGAATTTGGAGATGTAACTGAGCACACCTCTGTTCGTTCTCCTCGCGAGTAAAAGATCAACTCTTGTCTTCCTTCCATTCATTTAGCCTATGTTCAGTGAATGCTTAGGTGATTGAACCTGACAATTTGATTACACAACACTTTTTCCAACTGTTTTAGCATCAACATATGTTGTCGGAAACAACTTAATCCATTTTGAAAACATATGAATTACAACCAAACAATATTGCATCTCAAACAAATAACACTGTCTAAAAAAAAGTTTTTTGTTGAAAAGTCTGTATGTGGGAACAATTTCATATCATACTACCCCTCTCTTGACTCATGGTTATGCTCGTGTGTCACTCTTATTACTTTTCCAATCAATGAATTAGGCAGCCAGGATTTGCCATCTGCCAATTTGCTGATCCTGTCCTCAGCAATGTTTGCACCTTTGTTCTCCCAATTTGTGCGTTCAATTACTGGTACCTTTTTCCCTGGCGTGGGATCAAATTGTCAAGTTGATTTTCTGCGTGTGTGTGCGTGTGGGGGTGTGTTCATTTTCCCTTTTAGCTGCGCTGTGTCGATATAAAGGCGAGGCAGTTTCCAATTGTAATTGTGTCATTTTCTGTTAAGTGAATTTTGCGTTCACAAATAACTATTTTAGACGTGCTTTATGCACAACTTTTCTTTTCCTGTTGTGGTTTTTAAAGCCCAATGTCGACAGAACGCATGAACATTTATCTTGACTGTCAGTCCACATTGTAACCATACAACTCATACAAGATGGGAAACCCCAAATTTTAATTAGCTCACACCCGCCTACGCTCTTCCTGCTTATCCTAACAATCTCTTATCCGTTGGTATCACAATGTTAGTACTCCCATCGCATAAAAGTCAGTTTGATTTCAGGCTGCGACCTTGGTTCTCAAACACTTTTACTTCTTATCAGTCTGGAATGCGCACCTGGTCTGTGTTACAAGTCTGAGTTCCTCCAGTCGGGAGGAAGGTCAAGTCGCGGTTTGGTGATAATTTGGACGGCTCCACAGTCGTGTGGCGCCTCCTAGATGATGCGGGGAAAAAATGACGCTGGGCTGAAATGCACCGCAACTTATCAGTATAATGTGTCCCTGTGACAATTAGGCCGGCGTGCAATGTGAATGTGGTGGGAAAAGAATGTAATTTTTTGATTCCTTAAAGCAGCAGTGAAAGCTCTTAATCACACTCTAAGTGGTTCTCTGCCACGAAATCCAAATTGTTGTGACTAAATATGCAAATGAATTCATTTTGCCCTGGTTCCTGCAGTAACCCAGGCTAATGAAGTCATTTTTTGCAGTCACTGTTTTGCTCAAATGGCTTATAATAATTTGGTAGTGCGTTAAGATGCTTTGTCGATACAATCTTGTAGTGTATCTTCACAAGTTCCAACATACACAACCCATTCCATGGCCATGACGATACTGTTTTAAAGATTACCAAGGCTTGTTGGACCTTTCTCTGCCACATAAATTACAGCCCTGAGAGGCACTGGGCCTCAACTTTATCTATGAAGGGTCAGGGATTTAATGGGGGTCACCGAGGCGTCCCAAGGAAAGTTTTTACAGAAAAGTGGTCTGGCAATATCTTTTCTCTTTCTTATCACTGACAATGCGCCCCTTTAAAGTTTTGACGTTTGTTTGAATTCGCCCGTGCTTATTAATTCTATTGAAGTCCAATTTTGTCAGTGTATCACGGCCTAATGAGTAAAACGCATGTTGATGTAGAACTCCTTCTACACACACTTTTATGTTTGACTTATTACGTCACGTGATCCTCCATTGCTACCACAACTCGTCCTGAAAAGTTAATGTTTTGTAACAAGACTTACTGCTTCCTCCTTTCTTTCTTTTCTTTTTCCTTCCTTCTGCCCAACACGTTCATGCTTTCTGTGCATAATTTAGAATTTTCTTTTCCATTTTACAAGTTGGCCAATTTAAATTACTAGGTTGTTTTATTTGAAAAGCCTGTAATTCTCTTTTTTTTCCCCTTTTCACCTAATCACAAATTTCTTATCACAAAAATGAACATGTTAATTCTATTGTATTTCCTATTTTTCCAATCTTGTGACTCATTTCACTTCAACCAGTTCTACCTTAAAGTGGACAAGTACACATCAATGTTTTTTGTCGTTTCTATTTTCTTCTCTGCTTTAATGAAAATTATAGCCCTTCTAGCCAAATTTTTCCTGTGTCATTTCTATCTCTGCATTTCATTCCATTTCTGGCCTACCTTAATACTAAAACAAAAATGCTCTTTCAAAAATTAAAACTATCTAAAACTAGTGATGGCAAAATGAAGCCCCATAAAGCAGCCAAGCCCTGCAGGGAAATACTTCACACACGAATGGGCTTCGAGATGCTTCATTTTTCTTGACTACGCCATCCCATGGACAGAAAAATGTATAACATGCTTGGTGCATGCAATAAAATGGTGAGCTGTAAATCATGCTCTGCCCACCAAACAATATGTATTTGAAGAGTGATTTTAATTGTTCTGTTTTACTTTGTCTTCTAACTTCTCCAATATTCAGACAGCTCCGCCGAGACCAACGTTTCACCCCCACACTGATATAAAATGGACCCAACCGTTTGGGTCTCTTTCCAAATTTGGTACCAAAGCCTCCCCCACAGTGCG
The DNA here is from genome assembly GCF_059441095.1 of Idiotropiscis lumnitzeri. Taxonomy (NCBI): domain Eukaryota; kingdom Metazoa; phylum Chordata; class Actinopteri; order Syngnathiformes; family Syngnathidae; genus Idiotropiscis; species Idiotropiscis lumnitzeri. Next base: position 941,240 of record NW_028283599.1, on the reverse strand, counting down.
GCAGCTATCTTGAATTGGCCCGTTCCCAGAAAGTTTTACTTCATTCAGTGTCATTCAGTATTATTCAAAATCTTTCAGTGTCATTCCAAATCATTCAATGTCATTCACAATCTTTCCACATCCTTCCACCTTCCATCGTTCAGTGTCATTCCACATTCTCTTTCATATATAACATAACATAACAATAACATAATCCTGGGTCAGCAGACACCTAATTAATGTGTTAATACATGATACATTTTTCTATAAGCAACCCTTATGATTGTAACGTATTTTTAATTCTTTCTAGGCGGGAACTGTCCGAACAAAAAATTCATGCAATTTGTAATTAGACACTTTGTCATACAAAAAGTCACTCAGGGCAAGAGAAAAAAAATTGTCACTTGCCCAAGTTGGGCAAGTAATTTGGCCACTCGGGCAAGGCAAATTTTAGTGGCACTTGCCCTATGGGCAAGCAGTTTTTAAAGTTAACTTCGAACCCTGTGATGGTGTCTTGTGACCTGTCTTTATCAGCTGATGTTCCATGAAGGCGTGCCTTACCTGTCACAAGAATGAAGGCAAGTCACGCCCCCCGCTGTCCATTCACTCCGCCAAGACGCTGCTCCAGGTGGTAGAGAGGATGAAGGCTCCCTTGTCTCTGTTCATGGTTTTTATGCCTCGCTTGCAGATCTCAATGGCCTCTCTGATCCAGCGCTGTAGTTTGTTCTCTTCTGTGCGGATGACCCTGCCCTTCTCCCGGTCCATGATGTGGTTTTCCCTTTTGCAGTGGTCAGTGATTGCTGATTTGTAATGTTCATGTTGTGCTTGTTCTTTTACTGCTCTGATTTTTTAATTTTTTTGACAGGTAAGTCACACCCTCATGGAACATCAGCTGATAAAGACTGGTCTCAAGACACCATCATGCGACACTCTGAAGAAGGCGAAAGACTCGCCGAAACATGTCAGGTAAAAAATTAACCTAAAACATAAATGTCTGCTTTTAATGAATCAGTCAAATATCAATAATAAGAAGACAAAATGAACCTAATACAAATAAATGAATGCTTAATAACTCCCCTGCACATGCTCCTAAAAATCCAAACCTTCACCTGTAAATAAAACGTCCCGACCTGAAGACATCTTAATGTTATTATTTTGTTTTACACACAGCGCCGCCAAGTGGAATCAAAAATTTGTTTTTATTTTAATTTTCACGTACTGCACGGTGCCCTTCTGACGAATCCGACTGAAAATTAGTCAGAAAAGACTCAAGACAATGATCTTACTCTCTGCCGAATTTTGTGACGTTTTGGCAAAAGGCGTGGCTATTACGGTGCTGAAAAGTCCGATTGTACTTTGTGACAACAAAAGCTCCGGCAACATGACTCAGATGATCCTATCTTCTCGAAGTTGTACACATTTGAGGATACTTCAGCCCTGAAGACTTCTACCAACTTATTTTTCATCGTAGTAGTAGCGCCACCAACTGGTAAAAGCTAATACAAGTTATTTTCTTGGATGTTTTTCTCCGTGCAACTCGACAAGGTCGCCCTCATATATGCTCGGATTACTGTTTCAGCCATGAGGATGTCACAATACGAAATTCGTCCTTTTTCGTGAAAGGTTGTGGGAGTGGCATTGCACTGTTCGGCAATAAAACAACGCTGATTATGAGGTTGTAAATATGAACGACAACTCGTGAAACTTTACACACACATCAGGCCGAGCAAATTTATAAATATATATATATATATATATATATATATATATATATATATATATATATACGGGGGGAGAGAGAGAGAGAGAGAGAGTGAAATTCATGTTATAACAAAAAAAACAAATTATTATTAAAACTTATTATTTTTTTATTCCCCAACCATTCTTTTTGTATTTATTTAATTACTCCGACTTTTACCTGCTGGTACGCCGTCCGGTGTGCCCTGTGAAATGAAAGGTGGCATTCTTTATTTATTTATTCATTTATTCATTCATAACTGACAGCCTCGCGCTCCGCTCGTGCCCGGGCAGAAGAGGTGCTCCAATTCGGCTTAACTGTGACACACGCCCGCCCTCCTCCCCCGGAGCTTCCATTCGGTTAAACTTAGGGGCCGCTTGGCACCGCCCGTGCCCGGGGAAGGTGCTCCTCTTCGGCTTACTGTGACGCGAGCATGCCCTCCTCCTCCGGAGCTTCCATTCGGTTAAACTTAGGGGCCGCTTGGAACCGCCCGTGCCCGGGGAAGGTGCTCCTCTTCGGCTTACTGTGACGCGAGCATGCCCTCCTCCTCCGGAGCTTCCATTCGGTTAAACTCAGGGGCCGCTTGGAACCGCCCGTGCCCGGGGAAGGTGCTCCTCTACGGCTTAACTGCCACGCACGCCGGCCGGTGCTCTGGTACGGTCCGAACCGCGCGAAACGTCGCCACAGATCGTGTCCGGGGGAACGTGCTCTTCTTCGTCCACTCTCCTCTTCGCCCACGCTCTTCTTCGGCGCCCGCCGGCCGTCTAACCGCTCCAGCGCCCCGTCGTGCCGCTCGGCGAAACTACAATGCCCCCGAATATTTTTTAGACCCGCGAAGCACTGAACCCGCGAAAGGTGAACCTCGAAGTAGCGAGGGTTCACTGTATGTATAAGACCAAGACCTACAAAAAAGTCTCTTGGAGCAATGAGCTAGGTTTTACAGGAAGTCGGCCATTTTGAATTTACTTAAAAGGGGGCGGGTCTCCACAATGGACTTTGTGTAGAAATTATTATTGGGGCCCGATCAGCGACCGCGGCGAGGTCCCTATTGTTTTTGTAGAAATTATTATTACTTTTATTATTATTATTATTATTATTATTAGGGCCTGAGCAGCGACCGCTGCGAAGTCCCTATTGTTTTTGTAGAAATTATTATTATTATTATTTTTCCGATTGTTCGATCGCATTTTTGACCCCCGAAACATGCACAAAAACTCACCAAACTTGGCAGTCTCATCGGGCATGGCGAAAAATTTGATATTTTTTAACGTCTAATATGAACAGGAAGTGAGTTATGAATTTTTGAAAGTCCGACTTTTGCCCTTTTTTGCATGTTTACAGGGGTCATTCTTTTGCACCCTGATCCTAAAGGCTTCATCTGATTGCCTTAAAGTTCTGTCTGGAGCATCTTAAGACCTGGGACAAACACTGGGGCTGAAATTTTTTGTTTCCGAAATACTATATGACGGGGGCGGGGCTTCAAAGTTTTCACTTAAGATTTCCTTCGCCGCAATGGACAAAATGCTTAATAACTCTCCTGCACGTGCTGCTAAAAATCCAAAACTTCACATGTACATAAAGAGTCGGTACCTGAAGACATCTATATGTTTATATTCAGTTATACACCTTGCGCCAATCAATATAAATTTTTACATTTTGACGTACTGCACGGTGCCCTTTTAACGAATCCGATTGAAAATTGGCTAGAAAAGACTCAAGACATTGATCTTACTCTATCCCTAATTTTATGACTTTCCTTCAAAGGGCGTGGCTATTACGGTGCCGCAGAGTCTGATTATTCTCCGTGGCAACAAAAGTTCCTGCAAAATGATTCAGATGATCCATCTTCTGGAAATCTTTCACATTTGAGGATATTCAGGCCCTGAAGACGGCTGCCAACTTATTTTTGATCGCAGTGGTAGCGCCACCAACTGGTTAAAACAAATACAAATTATTTTCGTTGATGTTTTTCTCCGGGCAGGTTAACAAAATCTACCTTATATTTGCTCGGATGAGTGTTTAGGCCTTGAGCATGTCACAATACGAAAGTCTTTCGCCTTCTTCAGAGTGTCACATGATGCTGTCTTGTGACCCGTCTTTATCAGCTGATGTTCCATGAGGGCGTGACTTACCTGTCACAAGAATGAAGGCAAGTCACGCCCCCCGCTGTCCGTTCACTCCGCCAAGATGCTGGTCCAGGTGGTAGAGAGGATGAAGGCTCCCTTGTCTCTGTTCATGGTTTTTATGCCTCGCTTGCAGATCTCAATGGCCTCTCTGATCCAGCGCTGTTGTTTGTTCTCTTCTGTGCGGATGACCCTGCCCTTCTCCCGGTCCATGATGTGGTTTTCCCTTTTGCAGTGGTCAGTGATTGCTGATTTGTAATGTTCATGTTGTGCTTGTTCTTTTACTGCTCTGATTTTTTTCATTTTTTTGACAGGTAAGTCACACCCTCATGGAACATCAGCTCAAGACACCATCATGCGACACTCTGAAGAAGGCGAAAGACTCGCCGAAACATGTCAGGTAAAAAATTAACCTAAAACATAATTGTCTGCTTTTAATGAATCAGTCAAATATCAATAATAAGAAGACAAAATGAACCTAATACAAATAAATGAATGCTAAATAACTCCCCTGCACATGCTCCTAAAAATCCAAACCTTCACCTGTAAATAAAACGTCCCGACCTGAAGACATCGTAATGTTATTATTTTGTTATACACACAGTGCCGCCAAGTGGAATCAAAAATTTGTTTTTATTTTAATTTTCACGTACTGCACGGTGCCCTTTTGACGAATCCGACTGAAAATTAGTCAGAAAAGACTCAAGACAATGATCTTACTCTCTGCCGAATTTTGTGACGTTTTGGCAAAAGGCGTGGCTATTAAGGTGCTGAAAAGTCCGATTGTACTCTGTGGCAACAAAAGCTCCGGCAACATGACTCAGATGATCCTATCTTCTCGAAGTTGTACACATTTGAGGATACTTCAGCCCTGAAGACATCTACCAACTTATTTTACATCGTAGTAGTAGTGCCACCAACTGGTAAAAGCTAATACAAGTTATTTTCTTGGATGTTTTTCTCCGTGCAACTCAACAAGGTCGCCCTCATATATGCTCGGATGACTGTTTCGGCCATGAGGATGTCACAATACGAAATTCGTCCTTTTTCGTGAAAAGTTGTGGGAGTGGCATTGCACTGTTCGGCAATAAAACAAAGCTGATTATGAGGTTCTAAATATGAACGACAACTCGTAAAACTTTACACACACATCAGGCCGAGCAAATTTATCAATATTTTATACGTTAGTTGTGCAGCTTTTTTGAAATGGCTCGCCATGGCCCTCGAGAAATGTTAAAAAAAGCAGCTCTGGTTGAGTGTTTCACCTCGCTTTTTGTAAATTTTATGGAGTACAGTGAACCCTCGGTTATCGCGGTTAACGGGGACCGAGACCACCCGCGAAAACTGAAAATCCGCGAAGTAGCGGCGCACCTTCAAAAATGCTTAAAAAAAATAAACAATATATATAATAAATATATATATATATATATATATATATATATAAATATATATATATATATACGGGGAGAGAGAGAGTGAAATTCATGTTATAACAAAAAAACCAAATTATTATTAAAACGTATTATTTTTTTCTTCCCCAGCCATTCTTTTAGTATTTATTTAATTACTCCGACTTTTACCTGCTGGTACGCCGTCCGGTGTGCCCTGTGAAATGAAAGGTGGCATTCTTTATTTATTTATTCATTTATTCATTCATAACTGACAGCCTCGCGCTCCGCTCGTGCCCGGGCAGAAGAGGTGCTCCAATTTGGCTTAACTGTGACACACGCCCGCCCTCCTCCCCCGGAGCTTCCATTCGGTTAAACTTAGGGGCCGCTTGGCACCGCCCGTGCCCGGGGAAGGTGCTCCTCTTCGGCTTACTGTGACGCGAGCATGCCCTCCTCCTCCGGAGCTTCCATTCGGTTAAACTTAGGGGCCGCTTGGAACCGCCCGTGCCCGGGGAAGGTGCTCCTCTACGGCTTAACTGCCACGCACGCCGGCCGGAGCTCTGGTACGGTCCGAACCGCGGGAAACGTCGCCACCGATCGTGTCCGGGGGAACGTGCTCTTCTTCGTCCACTCTCCTCTTCGCCCACGCTCTTCTTCGGCGCACGCCGGCCGTCTAACCGCTCCAGCGCCCCGTCGTGCCGCTCGGCGAAACTACAATGCCCCCGAATATTTTTTAGACCCGCGAAGCACTGAACCCGCGAAAGGTGAACCGCGAAGTAGCGAGGGTTCACTGTATGTATAAGACCAAGACCTACAAAAAAGTCTCTTGGAGCAATGAGCTAGGTTTTACAGGAAGTCGGCCATTTTGAATTTACTTAAAAGGGGGCGGGTCACCACAATGGACTTTGTGTAGAAATTATTATTGGGGCCCGAGCAGCGACCGCGGCGAGGTCCCTATTGTTTTTGTAGAAAACATTATTACTTTTATTGTTATTATTATTATTATTATTAGGGCCTGAGCAGCGACCGCTGCGAAGTCCCTATTGTTTTTGTAGAAATTATTATTATTATTATTTTTCCGATTGTTCGATCGCATTTTTGACCCCCGAAACATGCACAAAAACTCACCAAACTTGGCAGTCTCATCGGGCATGGCGAAAAATTTGATATTTTAACGTCTAATATGAACAGGAAGTGAGTTATGAATTTTTGAAAGTCCGACTTTTGCCCTTTTTTGCATGTTTACAGGGGTCATTCTTTTGCACCCTGTTCCTAAAGGCTTCATCTGATTGCCTTAAAATTCTGTCTGTAGCATCTGAAGACCTGGCACAAACACTGGGGCTAAAATTTTTTGTTTCCGAAATACTATATGACGGGGGCGGGGCATCAAAGTTTTCACTTAAGATTTCCTTCGCCGCAATGGACAAAATGCTTAATAACTCTCCTGCACATGCTGCTAAAAATCCAAAACTTCACATGTACATAAAGAGTCTGTACCTGAAGACATCTATATGTTTATATTCAGTTATACACCTTGCGCCAATCAATATCATTTTTTACATTTTGACGTACTGCACGGTGCCCTTTTAACGAATCTGATTGAAAATTGGCTAGAAAAGACTCAAGACATTGATCTTACTCTATCCCTATTTTTGTGACTTTCCTTCGAAGGGCGTGGCTATTACGGTGCCGCAGAGTCTGATTATTCTCCGTGGCAACAAAAGTTCCTGCAAAATGATTCAGATGATCCATCTTCTCGAAATTTTTCACATTTGAGGATATTCAGGCCCTGAAGACGGCTGCCAACTTATTTTTGATCGCAGTGGTAGCGCCACCAACTGGTTAAAACAAATACAAATTATTTTCGTTGATTTTTTTCTCCGGGCAGGTTAACAAAATCTACCTTACATTTGCTCGGATGAGTGTTTAGGCCTTGAGGATGTCACAATACGAAAGTCTTTCGCCTTCTTCAGAGTGTCACATGATGGTGTCTTGTGGCCCGTCTTTATCAGCTGATGTTCCATGAGGGCGTGACTTACCTGTCACAAGAATGAAGGCAAGTCACGCCCCCCGCTGTCCGTTCACTCCGCCAAAATGCTGCTCCAGGTGGTAGAGAGGATGAAGGCTCCCTTGTCTCTGTTCATGGTTTTTATGCCTCGCTTGCAGATCTCAATGGCCTCTCTGATCCAGCGCTGTTGTTTGTTCTCTTCGGTGCGGATGACCCTGCCCTTCTCCCGGTCCATGATGTGGTTTTCCCTTTTGCAGTGGTCAGTGATTGCTGATTTGTAATGTTCATGTTGTGCTTGTTCTTTTACTGCTCTGATTTTTCATTTTTTTGACAGGTAAGTCACACCCTCATGGAACATCAGCTGATAAAGACGGGTCTCAAGACACCATCATGCGACACTCTGAAGAAGGCGAAAGACTCGCTGAAACATGTCAGGTAAAAAATTAACCTAAAACATAATTGTCTGCTTTTAATGAATCAGTCAAATATCAATAATAAGAAGACAAAATGAACCTAATACAAATAAATGAATGCTTAATAACTCCCCTGCACATGCTCCTAAAAATCCAAACCTTCACCTGTAAATAAAACGTCCCGACCTGAAGACATCTTAATGTTATTATTTTGTTATACACACAGTGCCGCCAAGTGGAATCAAAAATTTGTTTTTATTTTAATTTTCACGTACTGCACGGTGCCCTTTTGACGAATCCGACTGAAAATTAGTCAGAAAAGACTCAAGACAATGATCTTACTCTCTGCCGAATTTTGTGACGTTTTGGCAAAAGGCGTGGCTATTAAGGTGCTGAAAAGTCCGATTGTACTTTGTGGCAACAAAAGCTCCGGCAACATGACTCAGATGATCCTATCTTCTCGAAGTTGTACACATTTGAGGATACTTCAGCCCTGAAGACATCTACCAACTTATTTTACATCATAGTAGTAGCGCCACCAACTGGTAAAAGCTAATACAAGTTATTTTCTTGGATGTTTTTCTCCGTGCAACTCAACAAGGTCGCCCTCATATATGCTCGGATGACTGTTTCGGCCATGAGGATGTCACAATACGAAATTCGTGATTTTTCGTGAAAAGTTGTGGGAGTGGCATTGCACTGTTCGGCAATAAAACAAAGCTGATTATGAGGTTCTAAATATGAACGACAACTCGTAAAACTTTACACACACATCAGGCCGAGCAAATTCATCAATATTTTACAAGTTAGTTGTGCAGCTTTTTTGAAATGGCTCGCCATGGCCCTCGAGAAATGTTAAAAAAAAGCAGCTCTGGTTGAGTGTTTCACCTCGCTTTTTGTAAATTTTATGGAGTACAGTGAACCCTCGGTTATCGCGGTTAATGGGGACCGAGACCACCCGCGAAAACTGAAAATCCGCGAAGTAGCGGCGCACCTTCAAAAATGCTTAAAAAAAATATACAATATATATCATAAATATATATATATATATATATATATATATATATATATATATATATATATATACGGGGAGAGAGAGAGTGAAATTCATTTTATAACAAAAAAACCAAATTATTATTAAAACGTATTATTTTTTTATTCCCCAGCCATTCTTTTTGTATTTATTTAATTACTCCGACTTTTACCTGCTGGTACGCCGTCCGGTGTGCCCTGTGAAATGAAAGGTGGCATTCTTTATTTATTTATTCATTTATTCATTCATAACTGACAGCCTCGCGCTCCGCTCGTGCCCGGGCGGAAGAGGTGCTCCAATTCGGCTTAACTGTGACACACGCCCGCCCTCCTCCCCCGGAACTTCCATTCGGTTAAACTTAGGGGCCGCTTGGCACCGCCCGTGCCCGGGGAAGGTGCTCCTCTTCGGCTTACTGTGACGCGAGCATGCCCTCCTCCTCCGGAGCTTCCATTCAGTTAAACTTAGGGGCCGCTTGGAACCGCCCGTGCCCGGGGAAGGTGCTCCTCTTCGGCTTACTGTGACGCGAGCATGCCCTCCTCCTCCGGAGCTTCCATTCGGTTAAACTTAGGGGCCGCTTGGAACCGCCCGTGCCCGGGGAAGGTGCTCCTCTTCGGCTTACTGTGACGCGAGCATGCCCTCCTCCTCCGGAGCTTCCATTCGGTTAAACTTAGGGGCCGCTTGGCACCGCCCGTGCCCGGGGAAGGTGCTCCTCTACGGCTTAACTGCCACGCACGCCGGCCGGAGCTCTGGTACGGTCCGAACCGCGCGAAACGTCGCCACCGATCGTGTCCGGGAGAACGTGCTCTTCTTCGTCCACTCTCCTCTTCGCCCACGCTCTTCTTCGGCGCACGCCGGCCGTCTAACCGCTCCAGCGCCCCGTCGTGCCGCTCGGCGAAACTACAATGCCCCCGAATATTTTTTAGACCCGCGAAGCACTGAACCCGCGAAAGGTGAACCGCGAAGTAGCGAGGGTTCACTGTATGTATAAGACCAAGACCTACAAAAAAGTCTCTTGGAGCAATGAGCTAGGTTTTACAGGAAGTCGGCCATTTTGAATTTACTTAAAAGGGGGCGGGTCACCACAATGGACTTTGTGTAGAAATTATTATTGGGGCCCGAGCAGCGACGGCGGCGAGGTCCCTATTGTTTTTGTAGAAATTATTATTAGGGCCTGAGCAGCGACCGCTACGAGGTCCCCATTGTTTTTGTGGAAATTATTATTATTTTTATTATTATTATTATTAGGGCCCGAGCAGTGACCGCTGCGAGGTCCCTATTGTTTTTCTAGAAATTGTTATTAGGGCCCGAGCTGCGACGGCTGCGAGGTCCCTATTGTTTTTGTAGAAAATATTATTACTTTTATTATTATTAATATTATTATTATTATTATTAGGGCCTGAGCAGCGACCGCTGCAAAGTCCCTATTGTTTTTGTAGAAATTATTATTATTATTATTTTTCCGATTGTTCGATCGCATTTTTGACCCCCGAAACATGCACAAAAACTCACCAAACTTGGCAGTCTCATCGGGCATGGCGAAAAATTTGATATTTTAACGTCTAATATGAACAGGAAGTGAGTTATGAATTTTTGAAAGTCCGACTTTTGCCCTTTTTTGCATGTTTACAGGGGTCATTCTTTTGCACCCTGATCCTAAAGGCTTCATCTGATTGCCTTAAAATTCTGTCTGTAGCATCTGAAGACCTGGGACAAACACTGGGGCTAAAATTTTTTGTTTCCGAAATACTATATGACGGGGGCGGGGCTTCAAAGTTTTCACTTAAGATTTCCTTCGCCGCAATGGACAAAATGCTTAATAACTCTCCTGCACATGCTGCTAAAAATCCAAAACTTCACATGTACATAAAAAGTCTGTACCTGAAGACATCTATATGTTTATATTCAGTTATACACCTTGCGCCAATCAATATCATTTTTTACATTTTGACGTACTGCACGGTGCCCTTTTAACGAATCTGATTGAAAATTGGCTAGAAAAGACTCAAGACATTGATCTTACTCTATCCCTATTTTTGTGACTTTCCTTCGAAGGGCGTGGCTATTACGGTGCCGCAGAGTCTGATTATTCTCCGTGGCAACAAAAGTTCCTGCAAAATGATTCAGATGATCCATCTTCTCGAAATTTTTCACATTTGAGGATATTCAGGCCCTGAAGACGGCTGCCAACTTATTTTTGATCGCAGTGGTAGCGCCACCAACTGGTTAAAACAAATACAAATTATTTTCGTTGATGTTTTTCTCCGGGCAGGTGAACAAAATCTACCTTATATTTGCTCGGATGAGTGTTTAGGCCTTGAGCATGTCACAATACGAAAGTCTTTCGCCTTCTTCAGAGTGTCACATGATGCTGTCTTGTGACCCGTCTTTATCAGCTGATGTTCCATGAGGGCGTGACTTACCTGTCACAAGAATGAAGGCAAGTCACGCCCCCCGCTGTCCGTTCACTCCGCCAAGATGCTGGTCCAGGTGGTAGAGAGGATGAAGGCTCCCTTGTCTCTGTTCATGGTTTTTATGCCTCGCTTGCAGATCTCAATGGCCTCTCTGATCCAGCGCTGTTGTTTGTTCTCTTCTGTGCGGATGACCCTGCCCTTCTCCCGGTCCATGATGTGGTTTTCCCTTTTGCAGTGGTCAGTGATTGCTGATTTGTAATGTTCATGTTGTGCTTGTTCTTTTACTGCTCTGATTTTTTTCATTTTTTTGACAGGTAAGTCACACCCTCATGGAACATCAGCTCAAGACACCATCATGCGACACTCTGAAGAAGGCGAAAGACTCGCCGAAACATGTCAGGTAAAAAATTAACCTAAAACATAATTGTCTGCTTTTAATGAATCAGTCAAATATCAATAATAAGAAGACAAAATGAACCTAATACAAATAAATGAATGCTAAATAACTCCCCTGCACATGCTCCTAAAAATCCAAACCTTCACCTGTAAATAAAACGTCCCGACCTGAAGACATCGTAATGTTATTATTTTGTTATACACACAGTGCCGCCAAGTGGAATCAAAAATTTGTTTTTATTTTAATTTTCACGTACTGCACGGTGCCCTTTTGACGAATCCGACTGAAAATTAGTCAGAAAAGACTCAAGACAATGATCTTACTCTCTGCCGAATTTTGTGACGTTTTGGCAAAAGGCGTGGCTATTAAGGTGCTGAAAAGTCCGATTGTACTCTGTGGCAACAAAAGCTCCGGCAACATGACTCAGATGATCCTATCTTCTCGAAGTTGTACACATTTGAGGATACTTCAGCCCTGAAGACATCTACCAACTTATTTTACATCGTAGTAGTAGTGCCACCAACTGGTAAAAGCTAATACAAGTTATTTTCTTGGATGTTTTTCTCCGTGCAACTCAACAAGGTCGCCCTCATATATGCTCGGATGACTGTTTCGGCCATGAGGATGTCACAATACGAAATTCGTCCTTTTTCGTGAAAAGTTGTGGGAGTGGCATTGCACTGTTCGGCAATAAAACAAAGCTGATTATGAGGTTCTAAATATGAACGACAACTCGTAAAACTTTACACACACATCAGGCCGAGCAAATTTATCAATATTTTATACGTTAGTTGTGCAGCTTTTTTGAAATGGCTCGCCATGGCCCTCGAGAAATGTTAAAAAAAGCAGCTCTGGTTGAGTGTTTCACCTCGCTTTTTGTAAATTTTATGGAGTACAGTGAACCCTCGGTTATCGCGGTTAACGGGGACCGAGACCACCCGCGAAAACTGAAAATCCGCGAAGTAGCGGCGCACCTTCAAAAATGCTTAAAAAAAATAAACAATATATATAATAAATATATATATATATATATATATATATATATATATATATATATATATATATATATATATACGGGGAGAGAGAGAGTGAAATTCATGTTATAACAAAAAAACCAAATTATTATTAAAACGTATTATTTTTTTCTTCCCCAGCCATTCTTTTAGTATTTATTTAATTACTCCGACTTTTACCTGCTGGTACGCCGTCCGGTGTGCCCTGTGAAATGAAAGGTGGCATTCTTTATTTATTTATTCATTTATTCATTCATAACTGACAGCCTCGCGCTCCGCTCGTGCCCGGGCAGAAGAGGTGCTCCAATTTGGCTTAACTGTGACACACGCCCGCCCTCCTCCCCCGGAGCTTCCATTCGGTTAAACTTAGGGGCCGCTTGGCACCGCCCGTGCCCGGGGAAGGTGCTCCTCTTCGGCTTACTGTGACGCGAGCATGCCCTCCTCCTCCGGAGCTTCCATTCGGTTAAACTTAGGGGCCGCTTGGAACCGCCCGTGCCCGGGGAAGGTGCTCCTCTACGGCTTAACTGCCACGCACGCCGGCCGGAGCTCTGGTACGGTCCGAACCGCGCGAAACGTCGCCACCGATCGTGTCCGGGGGAACGTGCTCTTCTTCGTCCACTCTCCTCTTCGCCCACGCTCTTCTTCGGCGCACGCCGGCCGTCTAACCGCTCCAGCGCCCCGTCGTGCCGCTCGGCGAAACTACAATGCCCCCGAATATTTTTTAGACCCGCGAAGCACTGAACCCGCGAAAGGTGAACCGCGAAGTAGCGAGGGTTCACTGTATGTATAAGACCAAGACCTACAAAAAAGTCTCTTGGAGCAATGAGCTAGGTTTTACAGGAAGTCGGCCATTTTGAATTTACTTAAAAGGGGGCGGGTCACCACAATGGACTTTGTGTAGAAATTATTATTGGGGCCCGAGCAGCGACCGCGGCGAGGTCCCTATTGTTTTTGTAGAAAACATTATTACTTTTATTGTTATTATTATTATTATTATTAGGGCCTGAGCAGCGACCGCTGCGAAGTCCCTATTGTTTTTGTAGAAATTATTATTATTATTATTTTTCCGATTGTTCGATCGCATTTTTGACCCCCGAAACATGCACAAAAACTCACCAAACTTGGCAGTCTCATCGGGCATGGCGAAAAATTTGATATTTTAACGTCTAATATGAACAGGAAGTGAGTTATGAATTTTTGAAAGTCCGACTTTTGCCCTTTTTTGCATGTTTACAGGGGTCATTCTTTTGCACCCTGTTCCTAAAGGCTTCATCTGATTGCCTTAAAATTCTGTCTGTAGCATCTGAAGACCTGGCACAAACACTGGGGCTAAAATTTTTTGTTTCCGAAATACTATATGACGGGGGCGGGGCATCAAAGTTTTCACTTAAGATTTCCTTCGCCGCAATGGACAAAATGCTTAATAACTCTCCTGCACATGCTGCTAAAAATCCAAAACTTCACATGTACATAAAGAGTCTGTACCTGAAGACATCTATATGTTTATATTCAGTTATACACCTTGCGCCAATCAATATCATTTTTTACATTTTGACGTACTGCACGGTGCCCTTTTAACGAATCTGATTGAAAATTGGCTAGAAAAGACTCAAGACATTGATCTTACTCTATCCCTATTTTTGTGACTTTCCTTCGAAGGGCGTGGCTATTACGGTGCCGCAGAGTCTGATTATTCTCCGTGGCAACAAAAGTTCCTGCAAAATGATTCAGATGATCCATCTTCTCGAAATTTTTCACATTTGAGGATATTCAGGCCCTGAAGACGGCTGCCAACTTATTTTTGATCGCAGTGGTAGCGCCACCAACTGGTTAAAACAAATACAAATTATTTTCGTTGATTTTTTTCTCCGGGCAGGTTAACAAAATCTACCTTACATTTGCTCGGATGAGTGTTTAGGCCTTGAGGATGTCACAATACGAAAGTCTTTCGCCTTCTTCAGAGTGTCACATGATGGTGTCTTGTGGCCCGTCTTTATCAGCTGATGTTCCATGAGGGCGTGACTTACCTGTCACAAGAATGAAGGCAAGTCACGCCCCCCGCTGTCCGTTCACTCCGCCAAAATGCTGCTCCAGGTGGTAGAGAGGATGAAGGCTCCCTTGTCTCTGTTCATGGTTTTTATGCCTCGCTTGCAGATCTCAATGGCCTCTCTGATCCAGCGCTGTTGTTTGTTCTCTTCGGTGCGGATGACCCTGCCCTTCTCCCGGTCCATGATGTGGTTTTCCCTTTTGCAGTGGTCAGTGATTGCTGATTTGTAATGTTCATGTTGTGCTTGTTCTTTTACTGCTCTGATTTTTCATTTTTTTGACAGGTAAGTCACACCCTCATGGAACATCAGCTGATAAAGACGGGTCTCAAGACACCATCATGCGACACTCTGAAGAAGGCGAAAGACTCGCTGAAACATGTCAGGTAAAAAATTAACCTAAAACATAATTGTCTGCTTTTAATGAATCAGTCAAATATCAATAATAAGAAGACAAAATGAACCTAATACAAATAAATGAATGCTTAATAACTCCCCTGCACATGCTCCTAAAAATCCAAACCTTCACCTGTAAATAAAACGTCCCGACCTGAAGACATCTTAATGTTATTATTTTGTTATACACACAGTGCCGCCAAGTGGAATCAAAAATTTGTTTTTATTTTAATTTTCACGTACTGCACGGTGCCCTTTTGACGAATCCGACTGAAAATTAGTCAGAAAAGACTCAAGACAATGATCTTACTCTCTGCCGAATTTTGTGACGTTTTGGCAAAAGGCGTGGCTATTAAGGTGCTGAAAAGTCCGATTGTACTTTGTGGCAACAAAAGCTCCGGCAACATGACTCAGATGATCCTATCTTCTCGAAGTTGTACACATTTGAGGATACTTCAGCCCTGAAGACATCTACCAACTTATTTTACATCGTAGTAGTAGCGCCACCAACTGGTAAAAGCTAATACAAGTTATTTTCTTGGATGTTTTTCTCCGTGCAACTCAACAAGGTCGCCCTCATATATGCTCGGATGACTGTTTCGGCCATGAGGATGTCACAATACGAAATTCGTGATTTTTCGTGAAAAGTTGTGGGAGTGGCATTGCACTGTTCGGCAATAAAACAAAGCTGATTATGAGGTTCTAAATATGAACGACAACTCGTAAAACTTTACACACACATCAGGCCGAGCAAATTCATCAATATTTTATAAGTTAGTTGTGCAGCTTTTTTGAAATGGCTCGCCATGGCCCTCGAGAAATGTTAAAAAAAAGCAGCTCTGGTTGAGTGTTTCACCTCGCTTTTTGTAAATTTTATGGAGTACAGTGAACCCTCGGTTATCGCGGTTAATGGGGACCGAGACCACCCGCGAAAACTGAAAATCCGCGAAGTAGCGGCGCACCTTCAAAAATGCTTAAAAAAAATATACAATATATATCATAAATATATATATATATATATATATATATATATATATATATATATATATATATATATATATACGGGGAGAGAGAGAGTGAAATTCATTTTATAACAAAAAAACCAAATTATTATTAAAACGTATTATTTTTTTATTCCCCAGCCATTCTTTTTGTATTTATTTAATTACTCCGACTTTTACCTGCTGGTACGCCGTCCGGTGTGCCCTGTGAAATGAAAGGTGGCATTCTTTATTTATTTATTCATTTATTCATTCATAACTGACAGCCTCGCGCTCCGCTCGTGCCCGGGCGGAAGAGGTGCTCCAATTCGGCTTAACTGTGACACACGCCCGCCCTCCTCCCCCGGAACTTCCATTCGGTTAAACTTAGGGGCCGCTTGGCACCGCCCGTGCCCGGGGAAGGTGCTCCTCTTCGGCTTACTGTGACGCGAGCATGCCCTCCTCCTCCGGAGCTTCCATTCAGTTAAACTTAGGGGCCGCTTGGAACCGCCCGTGCCCGGGGAAGGTGCTCCTCTTCGGCTTACTGTGACGCGAGCATGCCCTCCTCCTCCGGAGCTTCCATTCGGTTAAACTTAGGGGCCGCTTGGAACCGCCCGTGCCCGGGGAAGGTGCTCCTCTTCGGCTTACTGTGACGCGAGCATGCCCTCCTCCTCCGGAGCTTCCATTCGGTTAAACTTAGGGGCCGCTTGGCACCGCCCGTGCCCGGGGAAGGTGCTCCTCTACGGCTTAACTGCCACGCACGCCGGCCGGAGCTCTGGTACGGTCCGAACCGCGCGAAACGTCGCCACCGATCGTGTCCGGGAGAACGTGCTCTTCTTCGTCCACTCTCCTCTTCGCCCACGCTCTTCTTCGGCGCACGCCGGCCGTCTAACCGCTCCAGCGCCCCGTCGTGCCGCTCGGCGAAACTACAATGCCCCCGAATATTTTTTAGACCCGCGAAGCACTGAACCCGCGAAAGGTGAACCGCGAAGTAGCGAGGGTTCACTGTATGTATAAGACCAAGACCTACAAAAAAGTCTCTTGGAGCAATGAGCTAGGTTTTACAGGAAGTCGGCCATTTTGAATTTACTTAAAAGGGGGCGGGTCACCACAATGGACTTTGTGTAGAAATTATTATTGGGGCCCGAGCAGCGACCGCGGCGAGGTCCCTATTGTTTTTGTAGAAATTATTATTAGGGCCTGAGCAGCGACCGCTACGAGGTCCCCATTGTTTTTGTGGAAATTATTATTATTTTTATTATTATTATTATTAGGGCCCGAGCAGTGACCGCTGCGAGGTCCCTATTGTTTTTCTAGAAATTGTTATTAGGGCCCGAGCTGCGACGGCTGCGAGGTCCCTATTGTTTTTGTAGAAAATATTATTACTTTTATTATTATTAATATTATTATTATTATTATTAGGGCCTGAGCAGCGACCGCTGCAAAGTCCCTATTGTTTTTGTAGAAATTATTATTATTATTATTTTTCCGATTGTTCGATCGCATTTTTGACCCCCGAAACATGCACAAAAACTCACCAAACTTGGCAGTCTCATCGGGCATGGCGAAAAATTTGATATTTTAACGTCTAATATGAACAGGAAGTGAGTTATGAATTTTTGAAAGTCCGACTTTTGCCCTTTTTTGCATGTTTACAGGGGTCATTCTTTTGCACCCTGATCCTAAAGGCTTCATCTGATTGCCTTAAAATTCTGTCTGTAGCATCTGAAGACCTGGGACAAACACTGGGGCTAAAATTTTTTGTTTCCGAAATACTATATGACGGGGGCGGGGCTTCAAAGTTTTCACTTAAGATTTCCTTCGCCGCAATGGACAAAATGCTTAATAACTCTCCTGCACATGCTGCTAAAAATCCAAAACTTCACATGTACATAAAAAGTCTGTACCTGAAGACATCTATATGTTTATATTCAGTTATACACCTTGCGCCAATCAATATCATTTTTTACATTTTGACGTACTGCACGGTGCCCTTTTAACGAATCTGATTGAAAATTGGCTAGAAAAGACTCAAGACATTGATCTTACTCTATCCCTATTTTTGTGACTTTCCTTCGAAGGGCGTGGCTATTACGGTGCCGCAGAGTCTGATTATTCTCCGTGGCAACAAAAGTTCCTGCAAAATGATTCAGATGATCCATCTTCTCGAAATTTTTCACATTTGAGGATATTCAGGCCCTGAAGACGGCTGCCAACTTATTTTTGATCGCAGTGGTAGCGCCACCAACTGGTTAAAACAAATACAAATTATTTTCGTTGATGTTTTTCTCCGGGCAGGTGAACAAAATCTACCTTATATTTGCTCGGATGAGTGTTTAGGCCTTGAGCATGTCACAATACGAAAGTCTTTCGCCTTCTTCAGAGTGTCACATGATGCTGTCTTGTGACCCGTCTTTATCAGCTGATGTTCCATGAGGGCGTGACTTACCTGTCACAAGAATGAAGGCAAGTCACGCCCCCCGCTGTCCGTTCACTCCGCCAAGATGCTGGTCCAGGTGGTAGAGAGGATGAAGGCTCCCTTGTCTCTGTTCATGGTTTTTATGCCTCGCTTGCAGATCTCAATGGCCTCTCTGATCCAGCGCTGTTGTTTGTTCTCTTCTGTGCGGATGACCCTGCCCTTCTCCCGGTCCATGATGTGGTTTTCCCTTTTGCAGTGGTCAGTGATTGCTGATTTGTAATGTTCATGTTGTGCTTGTTCTTTTACTGCTCTGATTTTTTTCATTTTTTTGACAGGTAAGTCACACCCTCATGGAACATCAGCTCAAGACACCATCATGCGACACTCTGAAGAAGGCGAAAGACTCGCCGAAACATGTCAGGTAAAAAATTAACCTAAAACATAATTGTCTGCTTTTAATGAATCAGTCAAATATCAATAATAAGAAGACAAAATGAACCTAATACAAATAAATGAATGCTTAATAACTCCCCTGCACATGCTCCTAAAAATCCAAACCTTCACCTGTAAATAAAACGTCCCGACCTGAAGACATCGTAATGTTATTATTTTGTTATACACACAGTGCCGCCAAGTGGAATCAAAAATTTGTTTTTATTTTAATTTTCACGTACTGCACGGTGCCCTTTTGACGAATCCGACTGAAAATTAGTCAGAAAAGACTCAAGACAATGATCTTACTCTCTGCCGAATTTTGTGGCGTTTTGGCAAAAGGCGTGGCTATTAAGGTGCTGAAAAGTCCGATTGTACTCTGTGGCAACAAAAGCTCCGGCAACATGACTCAGATGATCTTATCTTCTCGAAGTTGTACACATTTGAGGATACTTCAGCCCTGAAGACATCTACCAACTTATTTTACATCGTAGTAGTAGCGCCACCAACTGGTAAAAGCTAATACAAGTTATTTTCTTGGATGTTTTTCTCCGTGCAACTCAACAAGGTCGCCCTCATATATGCTCGGATGACTGTTTCGGCCATGAGGATGTCACAATACGAAATTCGTCCTTTTTCGTGAAAAGTTGTGGGAGTGGCATTGCACTGTTCGGCAATAAAACAAAGCTGATTATGAGGTTCTAAATATGAACGACAACTCGTAAAACTTTACACACACATCAGGCCGAGCAAATTTATCAATATTTTATACGTTAGTTGTGCAGCTTTTTTTAAATGGCTCGCCATGGCCCTCGAGAAATGTTAAAAAAAGCAGCTCTGGTTGAGTGTTTCACCTCGCTTTTTGTAAATTTTATGGAGTACAGTGAACCCTCGGTTATCGCGGTTAATGGGGACCGAGACCACCCGCGAAAACTGAAAATCCGCGAAGTAGCGGCGCACCTTCAAAAATGCTTAAAAAAAATATACAATATATATAATAAATATATATATATATATATATATATATATATATATATATATATATATATATACGGGGAGAGAGAGAGTGAAATTCATGTTATAACAAAAAAACAAATTATTATTAAAACGTATTATTTTTTTATTCCCCAGCCATTCTTTTAGTATTTATTTAATTACTCCGACTTTTACCTGCTGGTACGCCGTCCGGTGTGCCCTGTGAAATGAAAGGTGGCTTTCTTTATTTATTTATTCATTTATTCATTCATAACTGACAGCCTCGCGCTCCGCTCGTGCCCGGGCAGAAGAGGTGCTCCAATTTGGCTTAACTGTGACACACGCCCGCCCTCCTCCCCCGGAGCTTCCATTCGGTTAAACTTAGGGGCCGCTTGGCACCGCCCGTGCCCGGGGAAGGTGCTCCTCTTCGGCTTATTGTGACGCGAGCATGCCCTCCTCCTCCGGAGCTTCCATTCGGTTAAACTTAGGGGCCGCTTGGAACCGCCCGTGCCCGGGGAAGGTGCTCCTCTACGGCTTCACTGCCACGCACGCCGGCCGGAGCTCTGGTACGGTCCGAACCGCGCGAAACGTCGCCACCGATCGTGTCCGGGGGAACGTGCTCTTCTTCGTCCACTCTCCTCTTCGCCCACGCTCTTCTTCGGCGCACGCCGGCCGTCTAACCGCTCCAGCGCCCCGTCGTGCCGCTCGGCGAAACTACAATGCCCCCGAATATTTTTTAGACCCGCGAAGCACTGAACCCGCGAAAGGTGAACCGCGAAGTAGCGAGGGTTCACTGTATGTATAAGACCAAGACCTACAAAAAAGTCTCTTGGAGCAATGAGCTAGGTTTTACAGGAAGTCGGCCATTTTGAATTTACTTAAAAGGGGGCGGGTCACCACAATGGACTTTGTGTAGAAATTATTATTGGGGCCCGAGCAGCGACCGCGGCGAGGTCCCTATTGTTTTTGTAGAAAACATTATTACTTTTATTATTATTATTATTATTATTATTAGGGCCTGAGCAGCGACCGCTGCGAAGTCCCTATTGTTTTTGTAGAAATTATTATTATTATTATTTTTCCGATTGTTCGATCGCATTTTTGACCCCCGAAACATGCACAAAAACTCACCAAACTTGGCAGTCTCATCGGGCATGGCGAAAAATTTGATATTTTAACGTCTAATATGAACAGGAAGTGAGTTATGAATTTTTGAAAGTCCGACTTTTGCCCTTTTTTGCATGTTTACAGGGGTCATTCTTTTGCACCCTGATCCTAAAGGCTTCATCTGATTGCCTTAAAATTCTGTCTGTAGCATCTGAAGACCTGGGACAAACACTGGGGCTAAAATTTTTTGTTTCCGAAATACTACATGACGGGGGCGGGGCTTCAAAGTTTTCACTTAAGATTTCCTTCGCCGCAATGGACAAAATGCTTAATAACTCTCCTGCACATGCTGCTAAAAATCCAAAACTTCACATGTATATAAAGAGTCTGTACCTGAAGACATCTATATGTTTATATTCAGTTATACACCTTGCGCCAATCAATATCATTTTTTACATTTTGACGTACTGCACGGTGCCCTTTTAACGAATCTGATTGAAAATTGGCTAGAAAAGACTCAAGACATTGATCTTACTCTATCCCTATTTTTGTGACTTTCCTTCAAAGGGCGTGGCTATTACGGTGCCGCAGAGTCTGATTATTCTCCGTGGCAACAAAAGTTCCTGCAAAATGATTCAGATGATCCATCTTCTGGAAATCTTTCACATTTGAGGATATTCAGGCCCTGAAGACGGCTGCCAACTTATTTTTGATCGCAGTGGTAGCGCCACCAACTGGTTAAAACAAATACAAATTATTTTCGTTGATGTTTTTCTCCGGGCAGGTGAACAAAATCTACCTTATATTTGCTCGGATGAGTGTTTAGGCCTTGAGCATGTCACAATACAAAAGTCTTTCGCCTTCTTCAGAGTGTCACATGATGCTGTCTTGTGACCCGTCTTTATCAGCTGATGTTCCATGAGGGCGTGACTTACCTGTCACAAGAATGAAGGCAAGTCACGCCCCCCGCTGTCCGTTCACTCCGCCAAGATGCTGGTCCAGGTGGTAGAGAGGATGAAGGCTCCCTTGTCTCTGTTCATGGTTTTTATGCCTCGCTTGCAGATCTCAATGGCCTCTCTGATCCAGCGCTGTTGTTTGTTCTCTTCTGTGCGGATGACCCTGCCCTTCTCCCGGTCCATGATGTGGTTTTCCCTTTTGCAGTGGTCAGTGATTGCTGATTTGTAATGTTCATGTTGTGCTTGTTCTTTTACTGCTCTGATTTTTTCATTTTTTTGACAGGTAAGTCACACCCTCATGGAACATCAGCTGATAAAGACGGGTCTCAAGACACCATCATGCGACACTCTGAAGAAGGCGAAAGACTCGCCGAAACATGTCAGGTAAAAAATTAACCTAAAACATAATTGTCTGCTTTTAATGAATCAGTCAAATATCAATAATAAGAAGACAAAATGAACCTAATACAAATAAATGAATGCTTAATAACTCCCCTGCACATGCTCCTAAAAATCCAAACCTTCACCTGTAAATAAAACGTCCCGACCTGAAGACATCTTAATGTTATTATTTTGTTATACACACAGTGCCGCCAAGTGGAATCAAAAATTTGTTTTTATTTTAATTTTCACGTACTGCACGGTGCCCTTTTGACGAATCCGACTGAAAATTAGTCAGAAAAGACTCAAGACAATGATCTTACTCTCTGCCGAATTTTGTGACGTTTTGGCAAAAGGCGTGGCTATTAAGGTGCTGAAAAGTCCGATTGTACTCTGTGGCAACAAAAGCTCCGGCAACATGACTCAGATGATCCTATCTTCTCGAAGTTGTACACATTTGAGGATACTTCAGCCCTGAAGACATCTACCAACTTATTTTACATCGTAGTAGTAGCGCCACCAACTGGTAAAAGCTAATACAAGTTATTTTCTTGGATGTTTTTCTCCGTGCAACTCAACAAGGTCGCCCTCATATATGCTCGGATGACTGTTTCGGCCATGAGGATGTCACAATACGAAATTCGTGATTTTTCGTGAAAAGTTGTGGGAGTGGCATTGCACTGTTCGGCAATAAAACAAAGCTGATTATGAGGTTCTAAATATGAACGACAACTCGTAAAACTTTACACACACATCAGGCCGAGCAAATTTATCAATATTTTATACGTTAGTTGTGCAGCTTTTTTGAAATGGCTCGCCATGGCCCTCGAGAAATGTTAAAAAAAAGCAGCTCTGGTTGAATGTTTCACCTCGCTTTTTGTAAATTTTATGGAGTACAGTGAACTCTCTGTTATCGCGGTTAATGGGGACCGAGACCATCCGCGAAAACTGAAAATCCGCGAAGTAGCGGCGCACCTTCAAAAATGCTTAAAAAAAATATACAATATATATAATAAATATATAAATATATATATATATATATATATATATATATATATACGGGGAGAGAGAGAGTGAAATTCATGTTATAAAAAAAAAAACAAATTATTATTAAAACGTATTATTTTTTTATTCCCCAGCCATTCTTTTTGTATTTATTTAATTACTCCGACTTTTACCTGCTGGTACGCCGTCCGGTGTGCCCTGTGAAATGAAAGGTGGCATTCTTTATTTATTTATTCATTTATTCATTCATAACTGACAGCCTCGCGCTCCGCTCGTGCCCGGGCAGAAGAGGTGCTCCAATTTGGCTTAACTGTGACACACGCCCGTCCTCCTCCCCCGGAGCTTCCATTCGGTTAAACTTAGGGGCCGCTTGGCACCGCCCGTGCCCGGGGAAGGTGCTCCTCTTCGGCTTACTGTGACGCGAGCATGCCCTCCTCCTCCGGAGCTTCCATTCGGTTAAACTTAGGGGCCGCTTGGAACCGCCCGTGCCCGGGGAAGGTGCTCCTCTTCGGCTTACTGTGACGCGAGCATGCCCTCCTCCTCCGGAGCTTCCATTCGGTTAAACTTAGGGGCCGCTTGGCACCGCCCGTGCCCGGGGAAGGTGCTCCTCTACGGCTTAACTGCCACGCACGCTGGCCGGAGCTCTGGTACGGTCCGAACCGCGCGAAACGTCGCCACCGATCGTGTCCGGGGGAACGTGCTCTTCTTCGTCCACTCTCCTCTTCGCCCACGCTCTTCTTCGGCGCACGCCGGCCGTCTAACCGCTCCAGCGCCCCGTCGTGCCGCTCGGCGAAACTACAATGCCCCCGAATATTTTTTAGACCCGCGAAGCACTGAACCCGCGAAAGGTGAACCGCGAAGTAGCGAGGGTTCACTGTATGTATAAGACCAAGACCTACAAAAAAGTCTATTGGAGCAATGAGCTAGGTTTTACAGGAAGTCGGCCATTTTGAATTTACTTAAAAGGGGGCGGGTCACCACAATGGACTTTGTGTAGAAATTATTATTGGGGCCCGAGCAGCGACCGCGGCGAGGTCCCTATTGTTTTTGTAGAAGATATTATTACTTTTATTATTATTATTATTATTATTATTAGGGTCTGAGCAGCGACCGCTGCGAAGTCCCTATTGTTTTTGTAGAAATTATTTTTATTATTATTTTTCCGATTGTTCGATCGCATTTTTGACCCCCGAAACATGCACAAAAACTCACCAAACTTGGCAGTCTCATCGGGCATGGCGAAAAATTTGATATTTTAACGTCTAATATGAACAGGAAGTGAGTTATGAATTTTTGAAAGTCCGACTTTTGCCCTTTTTTGCATGTTTACAGGGGTCATTCTTTTGCACCCTGATCCTAAAGGCTTCATCTGATTGCCTTAAAATTCTGTCTGTAGCATCTGAAGACCTGGCACAAACACTGGGGCTAAAATTTTTTGTTTCCGAAATACTATATGACGGGGGCGAGGCATCAAAGTTTTCACTTAAGATTTCCTTCGCCGCAATGGACAAAATGCTTAATAACTCTCCTGCACATGCTGCTAAAAATCCAAAACTTCACATGTACATAAAGAGTCTGTACCTGAAGACATCTATATATTTATATTCATTTATACACCTTGCGCCAATCAATATCATTTTTTACATTTTGACGTACTGCACGGTGCCCTTTTAACGAATCTGATTGAAAATTGGCTAGAAAAGACTCAAGACATTGATCTTACTCTATCCCTATTTTTGTGACTTTCCTTCGAAGGGCGTGGCTATTACGGTGCCGCAGAGTCTGATTATTCTCCGTGGCAACAAAAGTTCCTGCAAAATGATTCAGATGATCCATCTTCTCGAAATTTTTCACATTTGAGGATATTCAGGCCCTGAAGACGGCTGCCAACTTATTTTTGATCGCAGTGGTAGCGCCACCAACTGGTTAAAACAAATACAAATTATTTTCGTTGATTTTTTTCTCCGGGCAGGTTAACAAAATCTACCTTACATTTGCTCGGATGAGTGTTTAGGCCTTGAGGATGTCACAATACGAAAGTCTTTCGCCTTCTTCAGAGTGTCACATGATGGTGTCTTGTGGCCCGTCTTTATCAGCTGATGTTCCATGAGGGCGTGACTTACCTGTCACAAGAATGAAGGCAAGTCACGCCCCCCGCTGTCCGTTCACTCCGCCAAGATGCTGGTCCAGGTGGTAGAGAGGATGAAGGCTCCCTTGTCTCTGTTCATGGTTTTTATGCCTCGCTTGCAGATCTCAATGGCCTCTCTGATCCAGCGCTGTTGTTTGTTCTCTTCTGTGCGGATGACCCTGCCCTTCTCCCGGTCCATGATGTGGTTTTCCCTTTTGCAGTGGTCAGTGATTGCTGATTTGTAATGTTCATGTTGTGCTTGTTCTTTTACTGCTCTGATTTTTTTCATTTTTTTGACAGGTAAGTCACACCCTCATGGAACATCAGCTCAAGACACCATAATGCGACACTCTGAAGAAGGCGAAAGACTCGCCGAAACATGTCAGGTAAAAAATTAACCTAAAACATAATTGTCTGCTTTTAATGAATCAGTCAAATATCAATAATAAGAAGACAAAATGAACCTAATACAAATAAATGAATGCTTAATAACTCCCTTGCAGATGCTCCTAAAAATCCAAACCTTCACCTGTAAATAAAACGTCCCGACCTGAAGACATCGTAATGTTATTATTTTGTTATACACACAGTGCCGCCAAGTGGAATCAAAAATTTGTTTTTATTTTAATTTTCACGTACTGCACGGTGCCCTTTTGACGAATCCGACTGAAAATTAGTCAGAAAAGACTCAAGACAATGATCTTACTCTCTGCCGAATTTTGTGACGTTTTGGCAAAAGGCGTGGCTATGAAGGTGCTGAAAAGTCCGATTGTACTCTGTGGCAACAAAAGCTCCGGCAACATGACTCAGATGATCCTATCTTCTCGAAGTTGTACACATTTGAGGATACTTCAGCCCTGAAGACAGCTACCGACTTATTTTACATCGTAGTAGTAGCGCCACCAACTGGTAAAAGCTAATACAAGTTATTTTCTTGGATGTTTTTCTCCGTGCAACTCAACAAGGTCGCCCTCATATATGCTCGGATGACTGTTTCGGCCATGAGGATGTCACAATACGAAATTCGTCCTTTTTCGTGAAAAGTTGTGGGAGTGGCATTGCACTGTTCGGCAATAAAACAAAGCTGATTATGAGGTTCTAAATATGAACGACAACTCGTAAAACTTTACACACACATCAGGCCGAGCAAATTTATCAATATTTTATACGTTAGTTGTGCAGCTTTTTTGAAATGGCTCGCCATGGCCCTCGAGAAATGTTAAAAAAAGCAGCTCTGGTTGAGTGTTTCACCTCGCTTTTTGTAAATTTTATGGAGTACAGTGAACCCTCGGTTATCGCGGTTAATGGGGACCGAGACCACCCGCGAAAACTGAAAATCCGCGAAGTAGCGGCGCACCTTCAAAAATGCTTAAAAAAAATATACAATATATATAATAATATATATATATATATATATATATATATATATATATATATATATATATATATATATATATATATATATATATATATATACGGGGAGAGAGAGAGTGAAATTCATGTTATAACAAAAAAACCAAATTATTATTAAAACGTATTATTTTTTTATTCCCCAGCCATTCTTTTAGTATTTATTTAATTACTCCGACTTTTTCCTGCTGGTACGCCGTCCGGTTTGCCCTGTGAAATGAAAGGTGGCATTCTTTATTTATTTATTCATTTATTCATTCATAACTGACAGCCTCGCGCTCCGCTCGTGCCCGGGTAGAAGAGGTGCTCCAATTTGGCTTAACTGTGACACACGCCCGCCCTCCTCCCCCGGAGCTTCCATTCGGTTAAACTTAGGGGCCGCTTGGCACCGCCCGTGCCCGGGGAAGGTGCTCCTCTTCGGCTTACTGTGACGCGAGCATGCCCTCCTCCTCCGGAGCTTCCATTCGGTTAAACTTAGGGGCCGCTTGGAACCGCCCGTGCCCGGGGAAGGTGCTCCTCTACGGCTTAACTGCCACGCACGCCGGCCGGAGCTCTGGTACGGTCCGAACCGCGCGAAACGTCGCCACCGATCGTGTCCGGGGGAACGTGCTCTTCTTCGTCCACTCTCCTCTTCGCCCACGCTCTTCTTCGGCGCACGCCGGCCGTCTAACCGCTCCAGCGCCCCGTCGTGCCGCTCGGCGAAACTACAATGCCCCCGAATATTTTTTAGACCCGCGAAGCACTGAACCCGCGAAAGGTGAACCGCGAAGTAGCGAGGGTTCACTGTATGTATAAGACCAAGACCTACAAAAAAGTCTCTTGGAGCAATGAGCTAGGTTTTACAGGAAGTCGGCCATTTTGAATTTACTTAAAAGGGGGCGGGTCACCACAATGGACTTTGTGTAGAAATTATTATTGGGGCCCGAGCAGCGACCGCGGCGAGGTCCCTATTGTTTTTGTAGAAATTATTATTATTATTATTTTTCCGATTGTTCGATCGCATTTTTGACCCCTGAAACATGCACAAAAACTCACCAAACTTGGCAGTCTCATCGGGCATGGCGAAAAAATTTATATTTTAACGTCTAATATGAACAGGAAGTGAGTTATGAATTTTTGAAAGTCCGACTTTTGCCCTTTTTTGCATGTTTACAGGGGTCATTCTTTTGCACCCTGATCCTAAAGGCTTCATCTGATTGCCTTAAAATTCTGTCTGTAGCATCTGAAGACCTGGGACAAACACTGGGGCTAAAATTTTTTGTTTCCGAAATACTATATGACGGGGGCGGGGCTTCAAAGTTTTCACTTAAGATTTCCTTCGCCGCAATGGACAAAATGCTTAATAACTCTCCTGCACATGCTGCTAAAAATCCAAAACTTCACATGTACATAAAGAGTCTGTACCTGAAGACATCTATATGTTTATATTCAGTTATACACCTTGCGCCAATCAATATCATTTTTTACATTTTGACGTACTGCATGGTGCCCTTTTAACGAATCCGATTGAAAATTGGCTAGAAAAGACTCAAGACATTGATCTTACTCTATCCCTATTTTTATGACTTTCCTTCAAAGGGCGTGGCTATTACGGTGCCGCAGAGTCTGATTATTCTCCGTGGCAACAAAAGTTCCTGCAAAATGATTCAGATGATCCATCTTCTGGAAATCTTTCACATTTGAGGATATTCAGGCCCTGAAGACGGCTGCCAACTTATTTTTGATCGCAGTGGTAGCGCCACCAACTGGTTAAAACAAATACAAATTATTTTCGTTGATGTTTTTCTCCGGGCAGGTGAACAAAATCTACCTTATATTTGCTCGGATGAGTGTTTAGGCCTTGAGCATGTCACAATACAAAAGTCTTTCGCCTTCTTCAGAGTGTCACATGATGCTGTCTTGTGACCCGTCTTTATCAGCTGATGTTCCATGAGGGCGTGACTTACCTGTCACAAGAATGAAGGCAAGTCACGCCCCCCGCTGTCCGTTCACTCCGCCAAGATGCTGGTCCAGGTGGTAGAGAGGATGAAGGCTCCCTTGTCTCTGTTCATGGTTTTTATGCCTCGCTTGCAGATCTCAATGGCCTCTCTGATCCAGCGCTGTTGTTTGTTCTCTTCTGTGCGGATGACCCTGCCCTTCTCCCGGTCCATGATGTGGTTTTCCCTTTTGCAGTGGTCAGTGATTGCTGATTTGTAATGTTCATGTTGTGTTTGTTCTTTTACTGCTCTGATTTTTTCATTTTTTTGACAGGTAAGTCACACCCTCATGGAACATCAGCTGATAAAGACGGGTCTCAAGACACCATCATGCGACACTCTGAAGAAGGCGAAAGACTCGCCGAAACATGTCAGGTAAAAAATTAACCTAAAACATAATTGTCTGCTTTTAATGAATCAGTCAAATATCAATAATAAGAAGACAAAATGAACCTAATACAAATAAATGAATGCTTAATAACTCCCCTGCACATGCTCCTAAAAATCCAAACCTTCACCTGTAAATAAAACGTCCCGACCTGAAGACATCTTAATGTTATTATTTTGTTATACACACAGTGCCGCCAAGTGGAATCAAAAATTTTTTTTAATTTTAATTTTCACGTACTGCACGGTGCCCTTTTGACGAATCCGACTGAAAATTAGTCAGAAAAGACTCAAGACAATGATCTTACTCTCTGCCGAATTTTGTGACGTTTTTGCAAAAGGCGTGGCTATTAAGGTGCTGAAAAGTCCGATTGTACTCTGTGGCAACAAAAGCTCCGGCAACATGACTCAGATGATCCTATCTTCTCGAAGTTGTACACATTTGAGGATACTTCAGCCCTGAAGACATCTACCAACTTATTTTACATCGTAGTAGTAGCGCCACCAACTGGTAAAAGCTAATACAAGTTATTTTCTTGGATGTTTTTCTCCGTGCAACTCAACAAGGTCGCCCTCATATATGCTCGGATGACTGTTTCGGCCATGAGGATGTCACAATACGAAATTAGTCCTTTTTCGTGAAAAGTTGTGGGAGTGGCATTGCACTGTTCGGCAATAAAACAACGCTGATTATGAGGTTCTAAATATGAACGACAACTCGTGAAACTTTACACACACATGAGGCCGAGCAAATTTATCAATATTTTATACGTTAGTTGTGCAGCTTTTTTGAAATGGCTCGCCATGGCCCTCGAGAAATGTTAAAAAAAAGCAGCTCTGGTTGAGTGTTTCACCTCGCTTTTTGTAAATTTTATGGAGTACAGTGAACCCTCGGTTATCGCGGTTAATGGGGACCGAGACCACCCGCGAAAACTGAAAATCCGCGAAGTAGCGGCGCACCTTCAAAAATGCTTAAAAAAAATATACAATATATATAATAAATATATAAATATATATATATATATATATATATATATATATATATATATATATATAAATATATATATATATATATATATATATATACGGGGAGAGAGAGAGTGAAATTCATGTTATAACAAAAAAACCAAATTATTATTAAAACGTATTATTTTTTTATTCCCCAGCCATTCTTTTTGTATTTATTTAATTACTCCGACTTTTACCTGCTGGTACGCCGTCCGGTGTGCCCTGTGAAATGAAAGGTGGCATTCTTTATTTATTTATTCATTTATTCATTCATAACTGACAGCCTCGCGCTCCGCTCGTGCCCGGGCAGAAGAGGTGCTCCAATTTGGCTTAACTGTGACACACGCCCGTCCTCCTCCCCCGGAGCTTCCATTCGGTTAAACTTAGGGGCCGCTTGGCACCGCCCGTGCCCGGGGAAGGTGCTCCTCTTCGGCTTACTGTGACGCGAGCATGCCCTCCTCCTCCGGAGCTTCCATTCGGTTAAACTTAGGGGCCGCTTGGAACCGCCCGTGCCCGGGGAAGGTGCTCCTCTTCGGCTTACTGTGACGCGAGCATGCCCTCCTCCTCCGGAGCTTCCATTCGGTTAAACTTAGGGGCCGCTTGGAACCGCCCGTGCCCGGGGAAGGTGCTCCTCTTCGGCTTACTGTGACGCGAGCATGCCCTCCTCCTCCGGAGCTTCCATTCGGTTAAACTTAGGGGCCGCTTGGCACCGCCCGTGCCCGGGGAAGGTGCTCCTCTACGGCTTAACTGCCACGCACGCTGGCCGGAGCTCTGGTACGGTCCGAACCGCGCAAAACGTCGCCACCGATCGTGTCCGGGGGAACGTGCTCTTCTTCGTCCACTCTCCTCTTCGCCCACGCTCTTCTTCGGCGCACGCCGGCCGTCTAACCGCTCCAGCGCCCCGTCGTGCCGCTCGGCGAAACTACAATGCCCCCGAATATTTTTTAGACCCGCGAAGCACTGAACCCGCGAAAGGTGAACCGCGAAGTAGCGAGGGTTCACTGTATGTATAAGACCAAGACCTACAAAAAAGTCTCTTGGAGCAATGAGCTAGGTTTTACAGGAAGTCGGCCATTTTGAATTTACTTAAAAGGGGGCGGGTCACCACAATGGACTTTGTGTAGAAATTATTATTGGGGCCCGAGCAGCGACCGCGGCGAGGTCCCTATTGTTTTTGTAGAAAATATTATTACTTTTATTATTATTATTATTATTATTATTAGGGCCTGAGCAGCGACCGCTGCGAAGTCCCTATTGTTTTTGTAGAAATTATTATTATTATTATTTTTCGGATTGTTCGATCGCATTTTTGACCCCCGAAACATGCACAAAAACTCACCAAACTTGGCAGTCTCATCGGGCATGGCGAAAAATTTGATATTTTAACGTCTAATATGAACAAGAAGTGAGTTATGAATTTTTGAAAGTCCGACTTTTGCCCTTTTTTGCATGTTTACAGGGGTCATTCTTTTGCACCCTGATCCTAAAGGCTTCATCTGATTGCCTTAAAATTCTGTCTGTAGCATCTGAAGACCTGGGACAAACACTGGGGCTAAAATTTTTTGTTTCCGAAATACTATATGACGGGGGCGGGGCATCAAAGTTTTCACTTAAGATTTCCTTCGCCGCAATGGACAAAATGCTTAATAACTCTCCTGCACATGCTGCTAAAAATCCAAAACTTCACATGTACATAAAGAGTCTGTACCTGAAGACATCTATATGTTTATATTCAGTTATACACCTTGCGCCAATCAATATCATTTTTTACATTTTGACGTACTGCACGGTGCCCTTTTAACGAATCTGATTGAAAATTGGCTAGAAAAGACTCAAGACATTGATCTTACTCTATCCCTATTTTTGTGACTTTCCTTCGAAGGGCGTGGCTATTACGGTGCCGCAGAGTCTGATTATTCTCCGTGGCAACAAAAGTTCCTGCAAAATGATTCAGATGATCCATCTTCTCGAAATTTTTCACATTTGAGGATATTCAGGCCCTGAAGACGGCTGCCAACTTATTTTTGATCGCAGTGGTAGCGCCACCAACTGGTTAAAACAAATACAAATTATTTTCGTTGATTTTTTTCTCCAGGCAGGTTAACAAAATCTACCTTACATTTGCTCGGATGAGTGTTTAGGCCTTGAGGATGTCACAATACGAAAGTCTTTCGCCTTCTTCAGAGTGTCACATGATGGTGTCTTGTGGCCCGTCTTTATCAGCTGATGTTCCATGAGGGCGTGACTTACCTGTCACAAGAATGAAGGCAAGTCACGCCCCCCGCTGTCTGTTCACTCCGCCAAAATGCTGCTCCAGGTGGTAGAGAGGATGAAGGCTCCCTTGTCTCTGTTCATGGTTTTTATGCCTCGCTTGCAGATCTCAATGGCCTCTCTGATCCAGCGCTGTTGTTTGTTCTCTTCGGTGCGGATGACCCTGCCCTTCTCCCGGTCCATGATGTGGTTTTCCCTTTTGCAGTGGTCAGTGATTGCTGATTTGTAATGTTCATGTTGTGCTTGTTCTTTTACTGCTCTGATTTTTTCATTTTTTTGACAGGTAAGTCACACCCTCATGGAACATCAGCTGATAAAGACGGGTCTCAAGACACCATCATGCGACACTCTGAAGAAGGCAAAAGTCTCGCCGAAACATGTCAGGTAAAAAATTAACCTAAAACATAATTGTCTGCTTTTAATGAATCAGTCAAATATCAATAATAAGAAGACAAAATGAACCTAATACAAATAAATGAATGCTTAATAACTCCCCTGCACATGCTCCTAAAAATCCAAACCTTCACCTGTAAATAAAACGTCCCGACCTGAAGACATCTTAATGTTATTATTTTGTTATACACACAGCGCCGCCAAGTGGAATCAAAAATTTGTTTTTATTTTAATTTTCACGTACTGCACGGTGCCCTTTTGACGAATCCGACTGAAAATTAGTCAGAAAAGACTCAAGACAATGATCTTACTCTCTGCCGAATTTTGTGACGTTTTGGCAAAAGGCGTGGCTATTACGGTGCTGAAAAGTCCGATTGTACTCTGTGGCAACAAAAGCTCCGGCAACATGACTCAGATGATCCTATCTTCTCGAAGTTGTACACATTTGAGGATACTTCAGCCCTGAAGACATCTACCGACTTATTTTTCATCGTAGTAGTAGCGCCACCAACTGGTAAAAGCTAATACAAGTTATTTTCTTGGATGTTTTTCTCCGTGCAACTCAACAAGGTCGCCCTCATATATGCTCGGATGACTGTTTCGGCCATGAGGATGTCACAATACGAAATTAGTCCTTTTTCGTGAAAAGTTGTGGGAGTGGCATTGCACTGTTCGGCAATAAAACAACGCTGATTATGAGGTTCTAAATATGAACGACAACTCGTGAAACTTTACACACACATCAGGCCGAGCAAATTTATCAATATTTTATACGTTAGTTGTGCAGCTTTTTTGAAATGGCTCGCCATGGCCCTCGAGAAATGTTAAAAAAAGCAGCCCTGATTGAGTGTTTCACCTCGCTTTTTGTAAATTTTATGGAGTACAGTGAACCCTCGGTTATCGCGGTTAATGGGGACCGAGACCACCCGCGAAAACTGAAAATCCGCGAAGTAGCGGCGCACCTTCAAAAATGCTTAAAAAAAATATACAATATATATAATAAATATATATATATATATATATATATATATATATATATATATATATATATATACGGGGAGAGAGAGAGTGAAATTCATTTTATAACAAAAAAACCAAATTATTATTAAAACGTATTATTTTTTTATTCCCCAGCCATTCTTTTTGTATTTATTTAATTACTCCGACTTTTACCTGCTGGTACGCCGTCCGGTGTGCCCTGTGAAATGAAAGGTGGCATTCTTTATTTATTTATTCATTTATTCATTCATAACTGACAGCCTCGCGCTCCGCTCGTGCCCGGGCGGAAGAGGTGCTCCAATTCGGCTTAACTGTGACACACGCCCGCCCTCCTCCCCCGGAACTTCCATTCGGTTAAACTTAGGGGCCGCTTGGCACCGCCCGTGCCCGGGGAAGGTGCTCCTCTTCGGCTTACTGTGACGCGAGCATGCCCTCCTCCTCCGGAGCTTCCATTCAGTTAAACTTAGGGGCCGCTTGGAACCGCCCGTGCCCGGGGAAGGTGCTCCTCTTCGGCTTACTGTGACGCGAGCATGCCCTCCTCCTC
Organism: Idiotropiscis lumnitzeri; assembly: GCF_059441095.1. NCBI lineage: Eukaryota > Metazoa > Chordata > Actinopteri > Syngnathiformes > Syngnathidae > Idiotropiscis > Idiotropiscis lumnitzeri. The sequence goes on along the minus strand of NW_028283599.1, from coordinate 906,925 downwards.
CGGAGCTTCCATTCGGTTAAACTTAGGGGCCGCTTGGAACCGCCCGTGCCCGGGGAAGGTGCTCCTCTTCGGCTTACTGTGACGCGAGCATGCCCTCCTCCTCCGGAGCTTCCATTCGGTTAAACTTAGGGGCCGCTTGGCACCGCCCGTGCCCGGGGAAGGTGCTCCTCTACGGCTTAACTGCCACGCACGCCGGCCGGAGCTCTGGTACGGTCCGAACCGCGCGAAACGTCGCCACCGATCGTGTCCGGGAGAACGTGCTCTTCTTCGTCCACTCTCCTCTTCGCCCACGCTCTTCTTCGGCGCACGCCGGCCGTCTAACCGCTCCAGCGCCCCGTCGTGCCGCTCGGCGAAACTACAATGCCCCCGAATATTTTTTAGACCCGCGAAGCACTGAACCCGCGAAAGGTGAACCGCGAAGTAGCGAGGGTTCACTGTATGTATAAGACCAAGACCTACAAAAAAGTCTCTTGGAGCAATGAGCTAGGTTTTACAGGAAGTCGGCCATTTTGAATTTACTTAAAAGGGGGCGGGTCACCACAATGGACTTTGTGTAGAAATTATTATTGGGGCCCGAGCAGCGACCGCGGCGAGGTCCCTATTGTTTTTGTAGAAAATATTATTACTTTTATTATTATTATTATTATTATTATTAGGGCCTGAGCAGCGACCGCTGCGAAGTCCCTATTGTTTTTGTAGAAATTATTATTATTATTATTTTTCGGATTGTTCGATCGCATTTTTGACCCCCGAAACATGCACAAAAACTCACCAAACTTGGCAGTCTCATCGGGCATGGCGAAAAATTTGATATTTTAACGTCTAATATGAACAAGAAGTGAGTTATGAATTTTTGAAAGTCCGACTTTTGCCCTTTTTTGCATGTTTACAGGGGTCATTCTTTTGCACCCTGATCCTAAAGGCTTCATCTGATTGCCTTAAAATTCTGTCTGTAGCATCTGAAGACCTGGGACAAACACTGGGGCTAAAATTTTTTGTTTCCGAAATACTATATGACGGGGGCGGGGCATCAAAGTTTTCACTTAAGATTTCCTTCGCCGCAATGGACAAAATGCTTAATAACTCTCCTGCACATGCTGCTAAAAATCCAAAACTTCACATGTACATAAAGAGTCTGTACCTGAAGACATCTATATGTTTATATTCAGTTATACACCTTGCGCCAATCAATATCATTTTTTACATTTTGACGTACTGCACGGTGCCCTTTTAACGAATCTGATTGAAAATTGGCTAGAAAAGACTCAAGACATTGATCTTACTCTATCCCTATTTTTGTGACTTTCCTTCGAAGGGCGTGGCTATTACGGTGCCGCAGAGTCTGATTATTCTCCGTGGCAACAAAAGTTCCTGCAAAATGATTCAGATGATCCATCTTCTCGAAATTTTTCACATTTGAGGATATTCAGGCCCTGAAGACGGCTGCCAACTTATTTTTGATCGCAGTGGTAGCGCCACCAACTGGTTAAAACAAATACAAATTATTTTCGTTGATTTTTTTCTCCAGGCAGGTTAACAAAATCTACCTTACATTTGCTCGGATGAGTGTTTAGGCCTTGAGGATGTCACAATACGAAAGTCTTTCGCCTTCTTCAGAGTGTCACATGATGGTGTCTTGTGGCCCGTCTTTATCAGCTGATGTTCCATGAGGGCGTGACTTACCTGTCACAAGAATGAAGGCAAGTCACGCCCCCCGCTGTCTGTTCACTCCGCCAAAATGCTGCTCCAGGTGGTAGAGAGGATGAAGGCTCCCTTGTCTCTGTTCATGGTTTTTATGCCTCGCTTGCAGATCTCAATGGCCTCTCTGATCCAGCGCTGTTGTTTGTTCTCTTCGGTGCGGATGACCCTGCCCTTCTCCCGGTCCATGATGTGGTTTTCCCTTTTGCAGTGGTCAGTGATTGCTGATTTGTAATGTTCATGTTGTGCTTGTTCTTTTACTGCTCTGATTTTTTCATTTTTTTGACAGGTAAGTCACACCCTCATGGAACATCAGCTGATAAAGACGGGTCTCAAGACACCATCATGCGACACTCTGAAGAAGGCAAAAGTCTCGCCGAAACATGTCAGGTAAAAAATTAACCTAAAACATAATTGTCTGCTTTTAATGAATCAGTCAAATATCAATAATAAGAAGACAAAATGAACCTAATACAAATAAATGAATGCTTAATAACTCCCCTGCACATGCTCCTAAAAATCCAAACCTTCACCTGTAAATAAAACGTCCCGACCTGAAGACATCTTAATGTTATTATTTTGTTATACACACAGCGCCGCCAAGTGGAATCAAAAATTTGTTTTTATTTTAATTTTCACGTACTGCACGGTGCCCTTTTGACGAATCCGACTGAAAATTAGTCAGAAAAGACTCAAGACAATGATCTTACTCTCTGCCGAATTTTGTGACGTTTTGGCGAAAGGCGTGGCTATTACGGTGCTGAAAAGTCCGATTGTACTCTGTGGCAACAAAAGCTCCGGCAACATGACTCAGATGATCCTATCTTCTCGAAGTTGTACACATTTGAGGATACTTCAGCCCTGAAGACATCTACCGACTTATTTTTCATCGTAGTAGTAGCGCCACCAACTGGTAAAAGCTAATACAAGTTATTTTCTTGGATGTTTTTCTCCGTGCAACTCAACAAGGTCGCCCTCATATATGCTCGGATGACTGTTTCGGCCATGAGGATGTCACAATACGAAATTAGTCCTTTTTCGTGAAAAGTTGTGGGAGTGGCATTGCACTGTTCGGCAATAAAACAACGCTGATTATGAGGTTCTAAATATGAACGACAACTCGTGAAACTTTACACACACATCAGGCCGAGCAAATTTATCAATATTTTATACGTTAGTTGTGCAGCTTTTTTGAAATGGCTCGCCATGGCCCTCGAGAAATGTTCAAAAAAGCAGCCCTGATTGAGTGTTTCACCTCGCTTTTTGTAAATTTTATGGAGTACAGTGAACCCTCGGTTATCGCGGTTAATGGGGACCGAGACCACCCGCGAAAACTGAAAATCCGCGAAGTAGCGGCGCACCTTCAAAAATGCTTAAAAAAAATATACAATATATATAATAAATATATATATATATATATATATATATATATATATATATATATATATATATATATACGGGGAGAGAGAGAGTGAAATTCATTTTATAACAAAAAAACCAAATTATTATTAAAACGTATTATTTTTTTATTCCCCAGCCATTCTTTTTGTATTTATTTAATTACTCCGACTTTTACCTGCTGGTACGCCGTCCGGTGTGCCCTGTGAAATGAAAGGTGGCATTCTTTATTTATTTATTCATTTATTCATTCATAACTGACAGCCTCGCGCTCCGCTCGTGCCCGGGCGGAAGAGGTGCTCCAATTCGGCTTAACTGTGACACACGCCCGCCCTCCTCCCCCGGAACTTCCATTCGGTTAAACTTAGGGGCCGCTTGGCACCGCCCGTGCCCGGGGAAGGTGCTCCTCTTCGGCTTACTGTGACGCGAGCATGCCCTCCTCCTCCGGAGCTTCCATTCAGTTAAACTTAGGGGCCGCTTGGAACCGCCCGTGCCCGGGGAAGGTGCTCCTCTTCGGCTTACTGTGACGCGAGCATGCCCTCCTCCTCCGGAGCTTCCATTCGGTTAAACTTAGGGGCCGCTTGGAACCGCCCGTGCCCGGGGAAGGTGCTCCTCTTCGGCTTACTGTGACGCGAGCATGCCCTCCTCCTCCGGAGCTTCCATTCGGTTAAACTTAGGGGCCGCTTGGCACCGCCCGTGCCCGGGGAAGGTGCTCCTCTACGGCTTAACTGCCACGCACGCCGGCCGGAGCTCTGGTACGGTCCGAACCGCGCGAAACGTCGCCACCGATCGTGTCCGGGAGAACGTGCTCTTCTTCGTCCACTCTCCTCTTCGCCCACGCTCTTCTTCGGCGCACGCCGGCCGTCTAACCGCTCCAGCGCCCCGTCGTGCCGCTCGGCGAAACTACAATGCCCCCGAATATTTTTTAGACCCGCGAAGCACTGAACCCGCGAAAGGTGAACCGCGAAGTAGCGAGGGTTCACTGTATGTATAAGACCAAGACCTACAAAAAAGTCTCTTGGAGCAATGAGCTAGGTTTTACAGGAAGTCGGCCATTTTGAATTTACTTAAAAGGGGGCGGGTCACCACAATGGACTTTGTGTAGAAATTATTATTGGGGCCCGAGCAGCGACGGCGGCGAGGTCCCTATTGTTTTTGTAGAAATTATTATTAGGGCCTGAGCAGCGACCGCTACGAGGTCCCCATTGTTTTTGTGGAAATTATTATTATTTTTATTATTATTATTATTAGGGCCCGAGCAGTGACCGCTGCGAGGTCCCTATTGTTTTTCTAGAAATTGTTATTAGGGCCCGAGCTGCGACGGCTGCGAGGTCCCTATTGTTTTTGTAGAAAATATTATTACTTTTATTATTATTAATATTATTATTATTATTATTAGGGCCTGAGCAGCGACCGCTGCGAAGTCCCTATTGTTTTTGTAGAAATTATTATTATTATTATTTTTCCGATTGTTCGATCGCATTTTTGACCCCCGAAACATGCACAAAAACTCACCAAACTTGGCAGTCTCATCGGGCATGGCGAAAAATTTGATATTTTAACGTCTAATATGAACAGGAAGTGAGTTATGAATTTTTGAAAGTCCGACTTTTGCCCTTTTTTGCATGTTTACAGGGGTCATTCTTTTGCACCCTGATCCTAAAGGCTTCATCTGATTGCCTTAAAATTCTGTCTGTAGCATCTGAAGACCTGGGACAAACACTGGGGCTAAAATTTTTTGTTTCCGAAATACTATATGACGGGGGCGGGGCTTCAAAGTTTTCACTTAAGATTTCCTTCGCCGCAATGGACAAAATGCTTAATAACTCTCCTGCACATGCTGCTAAAAATCCAAAACTTCACATGTACATAAAAAGTCTGTACCTGAAGACATCTATATGTTTATATTCAGTTATACACCTTGCGCCAATCAATATCATTTTTTACATTTTGACGTACTGCACGGTGCCCTTTTAACGAATCTGATTGAAAATTGGCTAGAAAAGACTCAAGACATTGATCTTACTCTATCCCTGTTTTTGTGACTTTCCTTCGAAGGGCGTGGCTATTACGGTGCCGCAGAGTCTGATTATTCTCCGTGGCAACAAAAGTTCCTGCAAAATGATTCAGATGATCCATCTTCTCGAAATTTTTCACATTTGAGGATATTCAGGCCCTGAAGACGGCTGCCAACTTATTTTTGATCGCAGTGGTAGCGCCACCAACTGGTTAAAACAAATACAAATTATTTTCGTTGATGTTTTTCTCCGGGCAGGTGAACAAAATCTACCTTATATTTGCTCGGATGAGTGTTTAGGCCTTGAGCATGTCACAATACGAAAGTCTTTCGCCTTCTTCAGAGTGTCACATGATGCTGTCTTGTGACCCGTCTTTATCAGCTGATGTTCCATGAGGGCGTGACTTACCTGTCACAAGAATGAAGGCAAGTCACGCCCCCCGCTGTCCGTTCACTCCGCCAAGATGCTGGTCCAGGTGGTAGAGAGGATGAAGGCTCCCTTGTCTCTGTTCATGGTTTTTATGCCTCGCTTGCAGATCTCAATGGCCTCTCTGATCCAGCGCTGTTGTTTGTTCTCTTCTGTGCGGATGACCCTGCCCTTCTCCCGGTCCATGATGTGGTTTTCCCTTTTGCAGTGGTCAGTGATTGCTGATTTGTAATGTTCATGTTGTGCTTGTTCTTTTACTGCTCTGATTTTTTTCATTTTTTTGACAGGTAAGTCACACCCTCATGGAACATCAGCTCAAGACACCATCATGCGACACTCTGAAGAAGGCGAAAGACTCGCCGAAACATGTCAGGTAATAAATTAACCTAAAACATAATTGTCTGCTTTTAATGAATCAGTCAAATATCAATAATAAGAAGACAAAATGAACCTAATACAAATAAATGAATGCTAAATAACTCCCCTGCACATGCTCCTAAAAATCCAAACCTTCACCTGTAAATAAAACGTCCCGACCTGAAGACATCGTAATGTTATTATTTTGTTATACACACAGTGCCGCCAAGTGGAATCAAAAATTTGTTTTTATTTTAATTTTCACGTACTGCACGGTGCCCTTTTGACGAATCCGACTGAAAATTAGTCAGAAAAGACTCAAGACAATGATCTTACTCTCTGCCGAATTTTGTGACGTTTTGGCAAAAGGCGTGGCTATTAAGGTGCTGAAAAGTCCGATTGTACTCTGTGGCAACAAAAGCTCCGGCAACATGACTCAGATGATCCTATCTTCTCGAAGTTGTACACATTTGAGGATACTTCAGCCCTGAAGACATCTACCAACTTATTTTACATCGTAGTAGTAGTGCCACCAACTGGTAAAAGCTAATACAAGTTATTTTCTTGGATGTTTTTCTCCGTGCAACTCAACAAGGTCGCCCTCATATATGCTCGGATGACTGTTTCGGCCATGAGGATGTCACAATACGAAATTCGTCCTTTTTCGTGAAAAGTTGTGGGAGTGGCATTGCACTGTTCGGCAATAAAACAAAGCTGATTATGAGGTTCTAAATATGAACGACAACTCGTAAAACTTTACACACACATCAGGCCGAGCAAATTTATCAATATTTTATACGTTAGTTGTGCAGCTTTTTTGAAATGGCTCGCCATGGCCCTCGAGAAATGTTAAAAAAAGCAGCTCTGGTTGAGTGTTTCACCTCGCTTTTTGTAAATTTTATGGAGTACAGTGAACCCTCGGTTATCGCGGTTAACGGGGACCGAGACCACCCGCGAAAACTGAAAATCCGCGAAGTAGCGGCGCACCTTCAAAAATGCTTAAAAAAAATAAACAATATATATAATAA